>NW_017193218.1:0-9910 GCF_001704415.2 Capra hircus
CTTTGCTTTCCCACGAGGCTTTCCCACGAGGCTTTCCCACAGGGCTGTCCATGTGCCACCGTGGTGTGAGTCGATCCTCGGCTTGAAAGTCGAGGCAGTGCAGGGAAAACAGGTTTCCTGGAATGGACTGAGACATCTGGGGGACTCTGGGAATGGTGGCACGACCCTGGAGTTCTCTCGCCTTTCCTGTGGAGAGCGCCTCCTCTTGAGTTGCGACGGGGATCGCGGAATTCTTTCCGACCACGCAGGGAAAGGATCCTCCTCTCGAGCTAGGAGGCGGAAACGGGGCTCCTCTGGATGTGGGCGGGACTCTCGTGCTTCCTCTCGAGTGGAGACGGGTATGTCGGGAACTTCTTGAGTTGCAGCAAGGGTGTGAAGGACCCTTTGGAAGTTCCAGAGGTTAGGTGTGATTAGCCTCTAGAAGCCTCAGCGGAAATGGGCCTCATCTCGCCTGGAGGGGAGAACCTCCTGGATTTTCTCGAGTTGCGGCAGGTGCTCTCAACTTACGACGGGGACCTCAGGGACCCGCTCTGGTGGCCTCAGGAAAGGCCAGTCTCCAAGCGAGTTGCTTGGGGGCCTCTCGGGATTTCTCTCCTGTCGATTCAGGGCCTAAGACCTTGTGTGGAGTCGTCCCAGAACCTGAGGATTCCTCTGCAGTGCTGACACGGAATCTTGGAGTACTTCTGGAGTCTCCCCAGGGGAGTCAGTCCTCGTCTCGAGTGGGGCATGCACGTGCGCTTTCCTCCCGAGCTGTAGCAGCAGTGTCCGCTTCCTTCGCGTGGATCAAGGGATCTGTGGCTTTCCCTCGAGGCTTTCCCACGAGGCTTTCCCACAGGGCTGTCCCACGTGCCACCGTGGTGTGAGTCGATCCTCGGCTTGAAAGTCGAGGCAGTGCAGGGAAAACAGGTTTCCCTGGAATGGACTGAGACATCTGGGGGACTCTGGGAATGGTGGCACGACCCTGGAGTTCCTCTCGCCTTTCCTGTGGAGAGCGCTCCTCTTGAGATGCGACGGGAACCGGGAATTCTTTCCGACCACGCAGGGAAAGGATCCCTCCTCTCGAGCTAGGAGGCGGAAACGGGGCTCCTCTGGATGTGGCGGACTCTCGTGCTTCCTCTCGAGTGGAGACGGTATGTCGGGGAACTTCTTGAGTTGCAGCAAGGGTGTGAAGGACCCTTTGGAAGTTCCAGAGTTAGGTGTGATTAGCCTCGAGACGCCTCAGCGGAAATGGGCCTCATCTCGCCTGGAGGGGAGAACCTCCTGGATTTTCTCGAGTTGCGGCAGGTGTTCTCGACTTACGACCGGACCTCAGGGACCCGCTCTGGTGGCCTCAGGAAAGGCCAGTCCCCATGCGAGTTGCTCGGGGCCTCTCGGATTCCTCTCCCATGCCGGGGAAGACCTTGTGTGGATCGGTGCCGGAACCTGAGGATTCCTCTCCAGTGCTGACATGGATCTTGGGGTACTTCTGAGTCTCCCCAGGGGAGTCAGTCCTCTCGAGTGGGGGCATGCACGTGCGCTTTCCTCCCGAGCTGTAGCAGCAGTGTCACGCTTCCCTTCGCGTGGATCAAGGGATCTGTGGCTTTCCCTCGAGGCTTTCCCAGGAGGCTTTCCCCACGAGGCTTTCCCACAGGGCTGTCCACGTGCCACCGTGGTGTGAGTCGATCCTCGGCTTGAAAGTCGAGGCAGTGCAGGGAAAACAGGTTTCCCTGGAATGGACTGAGACATCTGGGGGGACTCTGGGAATGGTGGCACGACCCTGGAGTTCCTCTCGCCTTTCCTGTGGAGAGCGCCTCCTCTTGAGATGCGACGGGAACGCCGGGAATTCTTTCCCCACGCAGGGAAAGGATCCCTCCTCTCGAGCTAGGAGGCGGAAACGGGCTCCTCTGGATGTGGGCGGGACTCTCGTGCTTCCTCTCGAGTGGAGACGGGTATGTCGGGGAACTTCTTGAGTTGCAGCAAGGGTGTGAAGGACCCTTTGGAAGTTCCAGAGGTTAGGTGTGATTAGCCTCGAGAGCCTCAGCGGAAAAGGCCTCATCTCGTCTGAGGGGAGAACCTCCTGGATTTTCTCGAGTTGCGGCAGGTGCTCTCGACTTACGACGGGGACCTCAGGGACCCGCTCTGGTGGCCTCAGAAAGGCCAGTCCCCATGCGAGTTGCTCGGGGCCTCTCGGGATTCCTCTCCCGTCGAAGCCGGGCCTAAGACCTTGTGTGGAGTCGTGCGGAACCTGAGGATTCCTCTCCAGTGCTGACATGGATCTTGGGGTACTTCTGGAGTCTCCCAGGGAGTCAGTCCTCGTCTCGAGTGGGGCATGCACGTGCGCTTTCCTCCGAGCTGTAGCAAGCAGTGTCACGCTTCCCTTCGCGTGGATCAAGTAATTGTGGCTTTCCTCCGAGGCTTCCAGAGGCTTTCCACGAGGCTTTCCCACACGAGCGGTGTCCCACGTGCCACCTGGTGTGAGTCAATCCTCGCTTGAAGCGAGGCAGTGCAGGGAAAAACAGGTTTCCCTGGAATGACTGAGACATCTGGGACTCTGGGAATGGTGGCACGACCCTGGAGTTCCTCTCGCCTTTCCTGTGGAGAGCGCCTCCTCTTGAGATGCGACGGGAACGCCGGGGAATTCTTTCCCGACCACGCAGGGAAAGGATACTCTCTCGAGCTAGGAGGCGGAAACGGGGCTCCTCTGGATGTGGGCGGGACTCTCGTGCTTTCCTCTCGAGTGGAGACGGGATATGTCGGAGGAACTTCTTGAGTTGGCAGCAAGGTGTGAAGGACCCTTTGGAAGTTCCAGAGGTTAGGTGTGATTAGCCTCGAGAAGCCTCAGGGAAAATGGAGCCTCATCTGCCTGAGAGGGCAGAACCTCCTGGATTTTCTCGAATTGCGCAGGTGCTCTCGACTTATGACGGGACCTCAGGGACCCGCTCTGGTGGCTCAGGAAAGGCCAGTCCCCATGCGAGTAGCTCGGGGCCTCTCGGGATTCTCTCCATGGATGCCGCGGCCTAAGACCTTGTGTGGAGTTCTTGCCAGAACCTGAGGATTCCTCTCCAGTGCCGACAGGAATCTTGGGGTACTTCTGGAGTCTTCCGAGGGGCGTTAGTTCTCGTCTCGAGTGGGGGGCATGCACGTGCGCTTTCCTCCCGAGCTGTAGCAGCAGTGTCACGCTTCCTTCGCGTGGATCAAAGGGATCTGTGACTTTCCCTCGGAGGCTTTCCACTGAGGCTTTCCCTCGAGGCTTTCCCACAGGGCTATCTCAAGTCCACTGTGGTGTCAGTCGAATCCTCGGCTTGAAATTCGAGGAATTGCAGGGAAAAACAGTTTTCCGGGGAATGGACTGAGACACCTGGGGTACTCTGGGAATGGTGGCACGTCCCTGGAGTTCCTCTCGCCTTTCTTGTGGAAAGCACCTCCTCTTGAGATGTGTCGGGATGGCCGGGAAATTTTCCGACACGCAGGAAACGGATCCCTCCTCTCGAGCTATGAGGCGGAAACGGGCTCCTCTGGATGTGGGTGGGACTATCGTGCTTCCTCTCGAGTGGTGACGGCTATGTCGGGGAACTTCTTGAGTTGCAGCAAGGGTGGGAAGGACCCTTTGGAAGTTTAGAGGTTAGGTGTGATTAGCTGGTGACGCCTCAGAGGAAATGGGCCTCAACTCGCCTGGAGGGAGAACTTCCTGGATTTTGCGAGTAGCGGCAGGAGCTTTCGACGTACGTGGGGACCTCAGGGACCCGCTCTGGTAGCCTCAGGAAAGGCCAGTCCCCATGCGAATTATTGGGGAGCCTGTCTGGATTCCTCTCTCGTCGATGCTGGGGCCTAAGTCCTTGTGTGCAGTCGGTGCCGCAAACTGAGGATTCCTCTCCAGTGCTGACATGGATCTTGGGGTACTTCTGGAGTTTCCCCAGGGGAGTCAGTCCTCGTCTCAAGTGGAGAAATGCACGTGCGCTTTGCTCCCGAGCTGTAGCAGCAGTGTCATGCTTCCCTTCGCGTGGATCAAGGGATCTGTGGCTTTCCCTCGAGGCTTTCCCTCGAGGCTTTCCGATGAGGCTTTCCCACAGGGCTGTCCCACATGCCACCGGTGTGAGTCGATCCTCGGCTTGAAAGTCGAGGCAGTGCAGGGAAAACAGGTTTCCATTGAATGGACTGAGACATCTGGGGGACTCTGGGAATGGTGGCACGACCCTGGAATTCCTCTCGCTTTCCTGTGGAGAGCGCCTCCTCTTGAGATGCGACGGGAACGCCGGAAATTCTTTCATGACCACGCAGGGAAAGGATCCCTCCTCTCGAGGTAGGAGGCGGAACCGGGGCTCCTCTGGATGTGGGCGTGACTCTCGTGCTTCCTCTCGAGTGGAGCCGGGTATGTAGGGGAATTTCTTGAGTGCAGCAAGGGTGTGAAGGACCTTTGGAAGTTCCAGATGTTAGATGTGATTAGCCTCGAGACGCCTCAGCGGAAATGGGCTTCATCTCGCCTGGAGGGGAGAACTCCTGGATTTTCTCGAGTTGGGGCAGGTGTTCTCGACTTAAGACGGGAACCTCAGGGACCCGCTCTGGTGGCCTCAGGAAAGGCCAGTCCCCATGCGAGTTGCTCGGGGCCTCTCGGGATTCCTCTCCGTCGATGCCGGGGACTAAGATCTTTTTTGGAGTGGGTGCCGGAACTGAGGTTTCTCTACAGTGCTGACAGGATCTTGGGGTACTTCTGGAGTCTCCCCAGGGAGTCAGCCCTCATCTCGAGTGGGGGCATGCACGTGTGATTTCCTTCTGAGCTGTAGCAGCAGTGTCACGCTTCCCTTTGCGTGGATCAAGTATTCTGTGGATTTCCCTCGAGTCATTCCCATGAGTCTTTCCCACGAGGCTTTCCCACAGGGCTGTCCCACGTGCCACCTTGGTGTGAGTCGATCCTCGGCTTGAAAGTCGAGGCAGTGCAGGGAAAACAGGTTTCCCTGGAATGGACTGAGATATCTGGGGACTCTGGAATGGTGGCACGACCCTGGAGTTCCTCTCGCCTTTCCTGCGGAGAACCCTCCTCTTGAGATGCGACGGAAACGCTGGGAATTCTTTCCCAACCATGCATTAAAAGGATCCTCCTCTCGAGTTAGGAGGCGCAAACGGGGCTCCTCTGGATGTGGGCGGGACTCTCGTGCTTTCTCTCGAGCGAGACGGTATGTCGGGGAACTTCTTGAGTTGCAGCCAGGGTGTGAAGGACCCTTTGGAAGTTCCAGATGTTAGGTGTGATTTGCCTGGAGACGCCTCAGTGGAAATGGGCCTCATCTTGCCTGGAGGGGAGAACCTCCTGAATTTTCTCGAGTTGTGGCAGGTGCTCTTGACTTACGACGGGGACCTCAGGGACCCACTCTGGTGGCCTCAGGAAAGGCCGGTCCCCATGCGAGTTGCTCGGGGACCTCTCGGATTCCTCTCTCGTGGATGCCACTGCCTAAGACCTTGTGTGGAGTCGGTGCCGGAACCTGAGGATTCCTCTCCATTGTTGACATGGATCTTGGGGTACTTCTGTGTCTCCCCAGGGAGTCAGTCCTCGTCTCGACTGGAGGACTGCACGTGCGATTTCCTCTCGAGCTGTAGCAGCAGTGTCACGCTTCCCTTCGCTTGGATCAAGGGATCTGTGGCTTTCCCTCGAGGCTTTCCCTCGAGGCTTTCCCACGGGCTTTCCCACGAGTCTTTCCCACAGGTCTGTCCACGTGCCACCGTGGTGTGAGTCGATCCTTGGCTTGTAAGTCGAGGCAGTGCAGGGAAAACAGGTTTCCCTGCAGTGGACTGAGACATCTGGGGGACTCTGGGAATGGTGGCACGACCCTGGAGTTCCTCTCGCCTTTCCTTTGGAGAGCGCCTCCTCTTGAGATGCGACGGAAACGCAGGGAATTCTTTCCCGAGCACGCAGGGAAAGGAACCCTCCTCCCGAGCTAGGAGGTGGAAACGGGGCTCCTCTGGATGTGGGCGGGACTCTCGTGCTTTCTCTCGAGTGGAGACTGGTATGTCGGGGAACTTCTTGAGTTGCAGCAAGGGTGTGAAGGACCCTTTGGAAGTTCCAGAGGTTAGGTGTGATTAGCCTCGAGACGGCTCAGCGGAAATGGGACTCATCTCGCCTGGAGGGGAGAACCTCCTGGATTTTCTCGAGTTGCGGCAGGTGCTCTCGACTTACGACGGGGACCTCAGGCACCCGCTTTGGTGGCCTCAGGATAGGCCAGTCCCCATGCGAGTTGCTCGGGGCCTCTCGGGATTCCTCTCCCCTCGATGCCGGGGCCTAAGATCTTGTGTGGAGTGGGTGCCGTAACCTGAGGATTCCTCTCCAGTGGTGACATGGATCTTGGGGTACTTCTGGAGTCTCCCAGGGGAGTCAGTCCTCGTCTCGAGTGGGGGCATGCACGTGCTCTTTCCTCCCAAGCTCTAGCAGCAGTGTCACGCTTCCCTTCGCGTGGATCAAGGGATCTGTGGCTTTCCCTCGAGGCTTTCACACGAGGCTTTCCCACGTGGCTTTGCCACAGGGCTGTCCCACGTGCCACCGTGGTGTGAGTCGATCCTCAGCTTGAAAGTCGAGGCAGTGCAGGGAAAACAGGTTTCCCTGGAATGGACTGAGACATCTGGGGGACTCTGGAATGGTGGCACGACCGTGGAATTCCTCTCGCCTCTCCTGTGTTGAGCGCCTCCTCTTGAAATGCGACAGGAAAGCCACGAATTCTTTCCCGATCACGCAGGGAAAGGATCCCTCCTCTCGAGATAGGAGGCGGACTCGGGGCTCCTCTGGATGTGGGCAGAACTCTGGTGCTTCCTCTCGAGTGGAGACGGGTATGTCGGGGAACTTCTTGAGTTGCAGCAAGGGTGTGAAGGACCCTTGGAAGTTCCAGAGGTTAGGTGTGATTAGCCTCGAGAAGCCTCAGCGGAAATGGGCCTCATCTCGCCTGGAGGGGAGAACCTCCTGGATTTTGTCGAGTTGCTGCAGGTGCTCTCGACTTACGACGGGGACCTCAGGGACCCGCTCTAGTGGCCTCAGGAAAGGCCAGTCCCCATGCGAGTTGCTAGGGCGCCTCTAGGGATTCCACTCCTGTCGATGGCGGGGCCTAAGATCTTGTGTGGAGTCGGTGCCGTAACCTGAGCATTCCTCTCCCAGTGCCTACATGGATCTTGGGGTACTTCTGGAGTCTCCACAGGGGAGTCAGACCTCGTCTCGAGTGGGGGCATGCACGTGCGCTTTCCTCCCGAGCTGTAGCAGCAGTGTCACCCTTCCCTTCGAGTGGATCAAGGGATCTGTGGCTTACCCTCGAGGCTTTCCCACGAGGCTTTCCACGAGGCTTTCCCACAGGGCTGTCCCAGGTGCCACCGTGGTGTGACTCGATCCTCGGCTTGAAAGTCGACGCAGTGCAGGGAAAACAGTTTTCCCTGGAATGGACTGAGACATCTGGGGGACTCTGGGAATGGTGGCATGACCCTTGAGTTCTTCTCGCCTTTCCTGTGGAGAGCGCCTCCTCTTGAGATGCGACCGAACTCTGGGAATTCTTTCCCAACCACGCAGGGAAAGGATCCCTCCTCTCGAGCTAGGAGGCAGAAACGGGGCTCCTCTGGATGTGGGCAGAACTCTCGTGTTTCCTCTCGAGTGTAGACGGGTATGTCGGGGAACTTTCTTGAGTTGCAGCAAGGGTGTGAAGGACCCTTTGGAAGTTCCAGAGGTTAGGTATGATTAGCCTCGAGACACCTCAGCGGAAATGGGCCTCATCTCGCCTGGAGGGGAGAACCTCCTGGATTTTCTCGAATTGCGGCAGGTGCTCTCGACTTATGACGGGGACCTCAGGGACCCGCTCTGGTGGCCTCAGGAAAGGCCAGTCCCATGCGAGTAGCTCCGGGGCCTCTCGGGATTCCTCCTCCATGGATGCCGTGGCCTAAGACCTTGTGTGGAGTTCTTGCCGGAACCTGAGGATTCTCTCCAGTGCCGACAGGAATCTTGGGGTACTTCTGGAGTCTTCCGAGGGGCGTTAGTTCTCGTCTCGAGTGGGGGCATGCACGTGCGCTTTCCTCCCGAGCTGTAGCAGCAGTGTCACGCTTCCCTTCGCGTGGATCAAGGGATCTGTGACTTTCCCTCGAGGCTTTCCACGAGGCTTTCCCTCGAGGCTTTCCCACAGGGCTATCTCAAGTGCCACTGTGGTGTCAGTCGATCCTCGGCTTGAAATTCGAGGAATTGCAGGGAAAAAAGTTTTCCGGGGGAATGGACTGAGAACCTGGGGTACTCTGGGAATGGTGGCACGTCCTGGAGTTCCTCTCGCCTTTCTTGTGGAAAGCACCTCCTCTTGAGATGTGTCGGGATGGCCGGGAAATCTTTCCCGACCACGCAGGAAACGGATCCCTCCTCTCGAGCTATGAGGCGGAAACGGGGCTCCTCTGGATGTGGGTGGGACTATCGTGCTTCCTCTCGAGTGTGACGGCTATGTCGGGGAACTTCTTGAGTTGCAGCAAGGGTGGAAGGACCCTTTGAAGTTTAGAGGTTAGGTGTGATTAGCCTGGTGACGCCTCAGAGGAAATGGGCCTCAACTCGCCTGGAGGGGAGAACTTCCTGGATTTTGCGAGTAGCGGCAGGAGCTTTCGACGTACGTCGGGACCTCAGGACCCGCTCTGGTAGCCTCAGGAAAGGCCAGTCCCATGCGAATTATTGGGAGCCTGTCTGGATTCCTCTCTCGTCGATGCTGGGCCTAAGTCCTTGTGTGCAGTCGGTGCCGCAAACTGAGGATTCCTCTCCAGTGCTGACATGGATCTTGGGGTACTTCTGGAGTTTCCCCAGGGAGTCAGTCCTCGTCTCAAGTGGAGAAATGCACGTGCGCTTTGCTCCCGAGCTGTAGCAGCAGTGTCATGCTTCCCTTCGCGTGGATCAAGGGATCTGTGGCTTTCCCTGGAGTCTTTCCATGAGGCTTTCCCACAGGGCTATTCACTTGCCACCATGGTGTGAGTCGATATTCGGCGTGAAAGTCGAACCAGTGCAGGGAAAACAGGAACCTCCTTCCCACAGTAGGGGATACACTGTCCCTTGGGCGGGTATCTCCAGGGCACTCACGCTGGGGGTTGCCCGGACGTGCGGCCTCAGGCTCCACGTGAGAAAAGCCCCAAATGGCATTAGCTGCCAGTCCAGACGCTGGCCCCTCAGGTCTCTGGCCGGAGCCTTGGGCTCCAGGCAACTCAAAGCCCTCAGCGTGGCACTCTGGGACTGCTGTAGGGAAAGGATGCCAAGAGCCCACGGAGGAGTTGGGGAGGGGCATGGGGGAAACGGAGGCGAGGACAGCGAGGCATCTAGGTGGAGGCGCTGGAGAGAGCGTCTGGTGTCCCGGAATGCCTCGGAGGAGCCAGCGGGGGACAGTCGAGGACCAGGGACCTGTGAATGTGAAAAGGCGGGAAATCCCAGAGCAAGGCAGGCTGGGAAAGGGGGCGTTGGTGGCCAATTCAAAGGGACCTAGGGGCGTTTCCTGGGTGGTGAGTTCCCTTGGCACTGCTGAGGGCCCCTGATTGATCCACTCGGGTTGAACCCACCCCCCGCTGCGAGGGAGGGCCACAAACCAAAGCCCCGAACCCCACCCCAACGGGATTGGCGGTCCAGGGCACAGCCGTTCCCGGGAAAAGCCCACTCGCTCCACGGGACTCCGTCCAGGTCTCTGCTTGGAAAGAGGCCGGGGCGGCCCCCTCCATCTACCCACCCAAACCCTATTGACGTCAATGGTGGCGGAGACGCTCCCGTTCTCCAGAGTCCTGAGTGCTGGGTCCGCCCCGCATCGGCCAGCAGTCTGCAGCGTGCCGTGTGCCTCTCCCACCATGGCTTCGTCCGGCTCCTCCAGCACTCAAGCGGTACGGTTTCCCTCGGTCTTTTGTCGGATCACATCTCAGATTTGCGGGTGGCCTGGGCAAGGGCTCTCGGCCAATGTGTTGACCCCCC
>NW_017193219.1:0-9909 GCF_001704415.2 Capra hircus
TAATTGGCTCCAGTTTCATCCATCTCATCAGAACTGATTCAAATGAAATTCTTTTTAACGGCTGAGTAATACTCCATTGTGTATATGTACCACAGCTTTCTTATCCATTCATCTGGCTGATGGACATCTAGGTTGTTTCCATGTCCTGGCTATTATAACAGTGCTGCGATGAATATTGGGGTACATGTGTCCTTTCAATTCTGGTTTCCTCCGTGTGTATGCCCAGAAGTGGGATTGCTGGGTCATAAGGTAGTTCTATTTGCAATTTTTAAGGAATCTCCACACTGTTCTCCATAGTGGCTGTACTAGTTTGCATTCCCACCCAACAGTGTAGGAGGGTTCCCTTTTCTCCCACACCTCTCCAGCATTTATTGCTTGCAGATTTTTGGATCGCAGGCCATTCTGACTGGTGTGAAGTGGTACCTCATTGTGGTTTTGATTTGCATTTCTCTAATAATGAGTGATGTTGAGCATCTTTTCATGTGTTTGTTAGCCATCCGTATGTCTTCTTTGGAGAAATGTCTATTTAGTTCTTTGGCCATTTTTTGATTGGGTCGTTTATTTTTCTGGAATTGAGCTGCAGAAGTTGCTTGTATATTTTTGAGATTAGTTGTTTGTCAGTTGTTTCATTTGCTATTATTTTCTGAAGGCTGTCTTTTCACTTGCTTTATTTTTTTGTTGTGGAAGCTTTATTTTTTAGATATTTGTTTATTTTTGCTTTTATTTCCAGAATTCTGGGAGGTGGATCATAGAGGATCCTGCTGTGATTTATGTCTGAGAGTGTTTTGCCTATGTTCTCCTCTAGGAGTTTTATAGTTTCTGATCTTACATTTAGATCTTTAATCCATTTTGAGTTTATTTTTGTGTGGCGGTGTTAGAAAGTGATCTAGTTTCATTCTTTTACAAGTGGTTGACCAGTTTTCCCAGCACCACTTGTTAAAGAGATTGTCTTTACTCCATTGTATATTCTTGCCTCCTTTGTCAAAGATAAGGTGTCCATATGTGTGTGGATTTATCTCTGGGCTTTCTATTTTGTTCCATTGATCTATATGTCTGTCTTGTGGCCAGTACCATACTGTCTTGATGACTGTGGCTTTGTAGTAGAGCCTGAAGTCAGGCAAGTTGATTCCTCCAGTTCCATTCTTCTTTCTCAAGATTGCTTTGGCTATTCGAGGTTTTTTTGTATTTCCATACAAATCTTGAAATTATTTGTTCTAGTTCTGTGAAAAATGTGGCTGGTAGCTTGACAGGGATTGCATTAAATTTGTAAATTGCTTTGGGTAGTATACTCATTTTCACTATATTGATTCTTCCGATCCATGAACATGGTATATTTCTCCATCTATTAGTGTCCTCTTTGATTTCTTTCATCAGTGTTTTTATAGTTTTCTATATATAGGTCTTTAGTTTTCTTTAGGTAGATATATTCCTAAGTATTTTTATTCTTTTCGTTGCAATGGTGAATGGAATTGTTTCCCTTAATTTCTTTTTCTACTTTCTCATTATTCGTGTATAGGAATGCAAGGGATTTCTGTGTGTTGATTTTATATCCTGCAACTTTACTATATTCATTGATGAGCTCTAGTAATTTTCTGGTGGAGTCTTTAGGGTTTTCCATGTAGAGGATCATGTCATCTGCAAACAGTGTTTTACCTCTATATGCTGCTTACAAGAGACCCACCTCAAAACAAGGGACACATACAGACTCTGGGAAAAGATATACACGCAAATAGAGACCAAAAGAAAGCAGGAGTGGCAATACTCATATCCGATAAAATAGACTTTAAAACAAAGGCTGTGAAAAGAGACAAAGAAGGCCACTACATAATGATCAAAGGAAAATCCAAGAAGAAGATATAACAATTATAAATATATATGCCCCCAATATAGGAGCCCCGCAATATGTAAGACAAATGCTAACAAGTATGAAAGGGGAAATCAACAATAACACAATAATAGTGGGAGACTTTAATACCCCACTCACACCTATGGACAGATCAACTAAACAGAAAATTAACAAAGAAACGCAAACTTTAAATGATACATTAGATCAGTTAGACCTAATTGATATCTATAGGACATTTCACCCCAAAACAATGAATTTCACTTTTTTTTCAAGTGCTCATGGAACCTTCTCCAGGATAGATCACATCCTGGGCCATAAATCTAAACTTGATAAATTCAAAAAAAATCGAAATCATTCCAAGCATCTTTTCTGACCATAATGCATTAAGATTAGATCTCAATTACAGGAGAAAAACTATTAAAAATTCCAACATATGGAGGTTGAACAACACACTTCTGAATAACCAACAAATCACAGAAGAAATCAAAAAAGAAATCAAAATATGCATAGAAACTAATGAAAATGAAAACACAACAACCCAAAACCTGTGGACACTATAAAAGCAGTGCTAAGAGGAAAGTTCATAGCAATACAGGCATACCTCAAGAAACAAGAAAAAAGTCAAATAAATAACCTAACTCTGCAACTAAAGCAACTAGAAAAGGAAGAGTTGGAGAACCCCAGAGTTAGTAGAAGGAAAGAAATCTTAAAAATTAGGGCAGAAATAAATGCAAAAGAAACAAAAGAGACCATAGCAAAAATTAACAAAGCCAAAAGCTGGTTCTTTGAAAGGATAAATAAAATTGACAAACCATTAGCCAGACTCATCAAGAAGCAAAGAGAGAAAAATCAAATCAATAAAATTAGAAATGAAAATGGAGAGATCACAACAGACAACACAGAAATACAAAGGATTATAAGAGACTACTATCAGCAGTTGTATGCCAATAAAATGGACAACGTGGAAGAAATGGACAAATTCTTAGAAAAGTACAATTTTCCAAAACTGAACCAGGAAGAAATAGAAAATCTTAACAGACCCATCACAAGCACAGAAATTGAAACGGTAATCAGAAATCTTCCAGCAAACAAAAGCCCAGGTCCAGACGGCTTCACAGCTGAATTCTACCAAAAATTTCGAGAAGAGCTAACACCTATCCTCCTCAAACTCTTCCAGAAAAATTGCAGAGGAAGGTAAACTTCCAAACTCATTCTATGAGGCCACATCACCCTAATACCAAAACCTGACAAAGATGTCACAAAAAAAGGAAAACTACAGGCCAATATCACTGATGAACATAGATGCAAAAATCCTCAACAAAATTCTAGCAATCAGAATCCAACAACACATTAAAAAGATCATACACCATGACCAAGTGGGCTTTATCCCAGGGATGCAAGGATTCTTCAATATCCGCAAATCAATCAATGTAATTCACCACATTAACAAATTGAAAAATAAAAACCATATGATTATCTCAATAGAGGCAGAGAAGGCCTTTGACAAAAATTCAACATCCATTTATGATAAAAACTCTCCAGAAAGCAGGATAGAAGGAACATACCTCAACATAATAAAAGCAATATATGACAAACCCACAGCAAACATTATCCTCATGGTGAAAAATTGAAAGCATTTCCCTAAAGTCAGGAACAAGACAAGGGTGTCCTCTTTCACCGCTACTATTCAACATAGTTCTGGAAGTTTTTTGGCCACAGCAATCAGAGCAGAAAAAGAAATAAAAGGAATCCAAATTGGAAAAGAAGAAGTAAAACTCTCAACTGTTTGGACATATTCTTATTCAGCTGTGGTACATAACATAATAGATTTTCAGGAAATATTTTTAAAATACTGACACAGGGAAGAATTTATGTATGCCTAGTGTCCAGAAATTTATACCAATCTAAAATTTCAAAAGAATTTGTGCTGAGACTTTTGACATCCAATTGCTTCCATCAGCATTTTCCAATGTAGCTCACAAGACAGAAATATCTTGATGGGCATATCTTTGACACATAGTGATTATTTGAATTGATTTTAGTAGTATCCCATTTAGAAAGATTGAAAAGACAAATGTAGCTGTGTGTGTGGTAAAGAATGTGCAGTTTGTATTTCAAAATATCTTTAAAATCACAAGGATGTAGAGGATACCATTCACTCACTGCTGAAATCCTCTCAGTTGAACAAAGACAAGTATTTGCTGTGTTCTGGGATACATTCCATGTGTGATTTAAGGTGGCAGAGCTAAGCCTCTGGTTGGTAGTCCATCTCTACTTTGTGAGGGAAAGAGCTGTCCATGGTACTGAATGACTTGAGCCTTGATGAGAATGGAACCACAGATGCCAAGAAAAGTGACTGGAATCCCTTGACTTGTCCTGGAATAACAGCACTGAACTAAATAAAGTAATAAAGGCACTGGGATAATGGGATCCCATGGGATTTAGCGAAGATAAGTAGAGACAGTTGGTAAAGAGTAGCCTATAGTTCAAAGTCCAGGAACATCTAAGTTTCAGGTTCAGCTGTACAGTTTGAGCCCTGTGGTTTATCTCAAGGCAGTAATTGTCAAAGATAGTTTTGAATAATCAGACCCAATGCAACTGCATTATCTGAGGTGATGAGTTTGCCCCTTCTTTTAAGGCAAGTGGTGTTGGGGCTTGATCATTAGTTCAATTACCAAATCAAAAGACAAAGCCAGGTGCTGAGGTACCGGGACTGTGGCTCCTTGGCTATTCTTTTCTCTCCCCATCTCTCCTTACCTCACCTCCCTTCTCTTTCCCCCTTCTTTCTCTCTCTCCCTTCTACCCCTCCCATCCTTTCCCACTGTCTTCCTTTCTCTCTTCCTTTCGCCCCCTCTTCATCTGACTCTTAAGTCAATATTCAACTTGATAAATCAGGGATAAGGATCATTATGAATTCATCTTTAAGAGGACATTTCAAAGAGAGGTCCTGATCAATGGTGGACCTAGTTTTTTTTGACACTTTTTTCCCCAAATAAACTTATTAGGACTTTGAGAGGATATCCTTTGAGCAATTCTCATCTGCCTCCATTGAGACTTGCTAGACTTTCAAACTGTCTTCTCAACTACCATCCTTACTTCTCCCTCATCATTTCCCTGTTTCATGAAGCAGTTTCTGTGCTTCTCTCCGAATGTAGATGAATAGTAATTTCCAGGAAAACTCTTTGGGATCATAAGGAAAATAATTCCTTTTATGAGAATGGAAAACTTGGCATCTGCTTGTCTCAGGTAGATTACTAACCTTCTTTCTCAAGGGAGATGAATCAGCGTTCATGGGAGTCACAGTCTAATGAAGCCACTGGTCACAGTGTTCTCTCCCTCAAAGGAGATGCAAATAGCTAACTTCCTGACCTGGTGCCAACATAAGAAATACAGTAATGACCTGTCACATCTGCATTCCTTCTTGCCCTTGATACACTCTCTTATCCCCATCTTATATGACCTCCTTCTCATCTCCCCACAGTTTAGTGAGCAGACATCCCCTGGCATGAGCTATGTAAATATTGTTACTGAATTACCGCCTGTTTACTTAACTCACTGTAGAAAACCATGATAAGCTTTTTAATTACAAAATTAGCTCTGCCAAATCAATTTCTTTCATTTAATGAACTGAAGAAAATGGCAGAGCGAGGATAAACCATGCCCCTTTCCTCTTCTTTTTAAGAGTAGACTTTGTCTAAAAATTGTTATTATGTAAAATAACAAAAGCAACAACAGAAGCAACATCGCTGTTATCCCTGTCCAGTACCGTGTGACTTTTTTTAAGCTTTTAAGCCTTACTAGATCCATTCAGTCAGTACTACGTGAAATACTCACCTTGAACCTACGCATTTCAGCCTTGTCCTGACCCTCCCAGCTCTTTACTCACCAGTTTATTTTAATCTTATGAGCAAGTTCCCTGTATCATGTCTTGCATCTCTCTTTAGATCTGTCACTCATCACTTCTAGGACCCATCTGTCCACTATAATTTATATGTCTGCTGATGTAACACAACTTTCAATCCTTTAGTGTAGGTACACGTCTCTGATAAAGCAAGACCAAGTACAAGGACTTTATCTAGTCTGTAGCCGACAGCCTAAGATCCCCCTGGACTCCTCAGCAAGGACTGAGCAAATCCTAACAGTAAGATAAGTGACTTACGTATGTCCTTCTTTGTTTTCTCCACTTTCATTGGAAAGGTGGATGTATTTAATCAGTTTTTATATTTTGGTGTGGCTAAATCATTTTAATTTTACTTTTATTTAACATAATCACTTTGAGAGATGTTTGGGAATAAGGCCACTTGTGAAATCATTATAATTTCCATGGAGAAACTTCAGGGATATTTTACCAAACTGCTTCTGAAATGCTACACCTATGGTTAAACCTAAAGAGGAATATCAGGGGGAAAGAAGTTATTACTTATGAAAATGAAAAGGATACATATGTGGGAAGTTCTTCCCATTCTCCATCCCTTATCCAAGCATATTTCTCAAAATTAGATTATTTATGCTATATCTCTAATTAGACTTATTTCAAAATCTCAAGCTAAAAATAAATAGAGTTGTTGTTCAGAAAAACACATCATATGTAATCATAAGATTTCTAAGACTATTGCAACATTTGACCAACAGTGTCTTTACTGAAATTTTTATGCTTTCTTTGTCTGGATAAGACCAGATGCATATGGAAAGACTTAAAATATTTTTGCCTATGACTAGAAAATCAAGAAAAAAAATATCACAGCATATAACTGGGGAACTATAAAATCCAGGGGACTAGACAATTTTCCCCCACTAATGTTGCATTAAAATAGAATTCTCTAATATGCATTTACAAATGCATTGCCATTAATTACCTAAGTTCTTTCTTTTCCCATTCCTCATTTTTAGCCAAACTTTTGGTGGCTGAGTTGAAAGTGGTTATTGTCTAGTAAGAGATAGTTTGTGAAGAATAACTTATTTCAAGGATCCCTCAGCTAGGAACTCATCATGAGTTTGCTCCCGCTCCTCATCTGTTGACCACAACTGCTGGCTCCTGCTAGTGCCTACAGTGACATAATAATTAATTCAGGAGTTTGCGTCTTTTCCTTGGGATGCTTTACGGCAGTGTAGGACAATTAAGTCTTTAGAGGAATGAGAACTGATCTTTTATCTATTTTAAGTCTACAGATGTCATAACTGTGAGTCACAAAGTTGTGACATGAAACACTCATCTCAGAAAATTGTCTTCATGGAATCTTGACTCGAAAATTTCACTCTCATGCCATGTTGTGTTGATATGTTCTCATTAAAGCAAGAGCCAACTTCCTGATGTAGTTTCTGAGAATCTCCTCCAAAAAAATTCCAACCTTTGGGGCCTATTTTGCAAATAGCCTTCATGTCACGAGTCAGGACACGACATGAGGAATTTCTCCTTGAAAAGAGATCACTAATTTAACAGTTAGATTCTCCCAATGCAGTCATGAGACTGCACGTGGCTGATGTGTGTGTATATGTGGAGAGGGGTCTCCATTCCCCGGAACCATAATGTCAGGTTTCATATTGTTTGAGATTAGCATCTCTTCAAAATCAACCATGTACTGCTTTCTCTCCAAATTGCCTTCCCTGCTGACCATAACTGGTTATATAATCCTGCGTCTTCCATTATCCTGACCGCTGATCCGTGCCCGATGGCTGTGCCAGGTCTCACAACGCCACAAGCTTTTGATTGCTGTACTCTAAGCTGCTTAATAAGACAATTAAAAATGATTTACAAATGGCCGTCACAATACTGTTGGGGATCAGGCAGAGAATGTTCTATGTGCTGCAGCATTAAAAATACATGCCTTTCTACAGCTTCTTTTGCAGCTGCCTTTATTACTGGTTTACTTCTGCCTCCCCCCGCCCCCCTGAATTATTGTATTACAGTAGTCCTTTCTAAGTCACGTACATCTGGAAAGAATTCAAGGGATATGCCACTGATCCTGGGGTGTTCTGAAAGCGTTTCCCTTGTAGTTGGGGATGTTGGGGGTTGACAGGAACTGCCTAGAACTCTAGACTAGAGTTAAGAGGTATTACAAATAGTCTTTCATCAAGCTGGTTCATTCTCAGCTTGAGGGTCACACACCCCATCCTAATTTGCTTCCTCTTTCCTCTTCACACTTATTGCTACATTGTTTACAATGGGCAGATTTCCCAAAGATTTTATCGGGAGTCACACAAAAGTTTGTCTATAGAAAATGGAAATTAATCAGAAATATTGGTGTTGGTGTTGTGAATACAATCATTGAGAAATTAAGACAGAATGTCATCTTTTCTTGTAAGATGCTTATTTTTTTTTTGGTTTTATTAAGTTGAGTTTTTTTCATCTAGAGAAGTTAAAATTGATATTGACCCAAATTTTAAGAAAATTCTCTATTTTTAATGCTGAGACCTGAGGATTAATAAAATTGGCATTGACTGGCTTTTTGTAACCTTTCTTAGGAAGAGTGTTTAGAATGGACTTAAAAAAAAAAAAAGAACAAGAAGGAGAATCGTTGAAGCCAGATATCCCTGTATTTCGGGCTTCCCTGGTCACTCAGCTGGTAAAGAATCCACTTGCAGTGCAGGAGACCCCAGTTTGATTCCTGGGTTGGGAGGATCCCCTGGAGAAGGGATAGCTACCCACTCCAGTATTCTTGGGCTCCCCTGGTGGCTCGGATGGTAAAGAACCCACCTGTAATACGGGAGACTTGGGTTTGATCCCTGTTTGGGGATATCTCCCAGAGGGGCATGACAACCCACTCCAGTATTCTTGCCTGGAGAATCCCCAGGGACAGAGGAGCCTGGCAGGCTACCGTCCTTTGGATCATAAAGAAATGGACATGACTGAGCGACTAAGCACAGCATAGCATAGTGGCACATCCCTGTATTTCATTCTTGCCTCTGCTACTTAGTAAAGTTTAGGACCTTGAGAAAGATGCTGTATAATCTGAGATTCCATTTTTTCATCAATAAAATAAATATATGCATCCTGACATCTCAGGTTTACTGTGACTGTTGCATAATCTATGTAAAGTGCCTGGCTCACTGATTGAGCACACTTTGAAACATCCTTTGTAAGCATACTTTGAAGTGGTGGAGATTGAAAGTATTTTTTTTAGGGTTTCACCTAATAATTGTGGATGTCATGGAAGGCTACAGTCCCAGAAGGAAAAGTAAATAGAGATAGGGAAAATACACCAGTGAGAGGCAGCCAATGTGTTCCAAAGTATAGTAACTGCAGACCCATCAAATGTTCCAAATACAGTCATTGCAAACCCATCAACCCGTGAGACTGTGATTTCAGGATACACCCTTCCTTGGTTAGAATTGGCTTACCATCCAGTAGAGACTAGTCCTAAATGTATATAAGACATCCATGACTCTAGCCGAGGTAGACACAGCTGGAACATCATATCTTTTATGCAAGATTTCAAGCTCTCTGAACAGTAGACTTCTTCACTTAACAATACTTTTTATACTACATATTCAAGAGATATTTTTTGGTTGCACCAGATTAAATTAAATTTTTGCTTCAAGATTAATGTTAAACCTTCAATCAACACATATTTATTGAACATCTATTATGAGAAAGTGACAGGAATAGGACCAACAAGGGTCAATGGAATATATGGAGTATAAGACTCTCATTCTGGACAAAGTAGCATGGAAACATATGCACTAACATATGTAAAATAGATAGCCAGTGGAAATCTTCTGTATGATTCAGGGAACTCAACGGGCTCTGACAACCAAGAGGATGGGATGGGGAGGGATGTTAGAGTGATGCTCAAGAGGGAGGGGAATATGTACACTATGGCTGACCCATGTTGATGAATGGCAGAAAACCAACACAATATTGTCATTATCCTTCAATTAAATAATTTTTTAAAAAAACAACTAAAGAAATGCTTTTATTCTGTATTCTATGAGTCTGCAATATAGTTGTGGGGAAGAGATACCCAGTTAAAGCTGTCAATGTGTCTTAGGCAAATTATTTAACATATCTAACAAGTTTTTAATATGCAAAATGAGGGATTGAGGTTGGTCTTTTAGTTTCCTTA
>NW_017193220.1:0-9908 GCF_001704415.2 Capra hircus
GCTATAAGCTAGGCATGTCTTTCCAAGGCTCAGAAAGGACAGGGGAGATGCATGGTGCTGCCTCTGGAATTTCGGTCGCTCTGAGCAGACCTGGAGGTCTCCCCTTGAAGGAGCTAACCAGTTTCTTCCAAATACAGGCTTGCAAACACACACTGGGTGGCTGCCTCTTCTTCCCTGAAGGACGATCACTTTCCCCCGCATCCTGAACTCTGCATCCCAGCCTGCTGGAAAAGCGCTTCTTGAGGTCATTTTTTCAGGACAATTTTCCCTGGAGCCCGGGGCCGTAGGGAGGGCCATGCTCGCTGGAAAAGGCAGAGTCACATCCACAGTCTGTTCTACCCCTTTTGCCTGTAGGAGAGCTCTAGTGAGCCTAGGTCTGTCAGGAAAATTCTTGGCTCCTATGGGACACACCCTGTGTGTTAACCTGCATATCGGACCTAGGGCCACAGGGCGCCTGTTCCTCTCGGGGGACCCTGAAGTGGTGCGGCCAGCAACAGCCTGAACATCCATCCGATTGCTCTTTTCTTCCTTCTGATAGAGCTAGCTTTGCTTCTCGCTTTGGCATTTCGGAAGCCAGGGGGAGCCCACCGCTGTTGTCCTGGGGTCTATTGGAGGTACTGGTCTATTGGACCCCAGCATGGCAACCCCCAGACACACTCCCGCAGCCTCCTTCCCCATGGGCAGGACTGTTCTGACCTAGGAATGTGTTCCCCAAGGCTCAGAAAATGCAGGGAGACACACGGCCCTGACTCTGGAACTGAGGCCGTTGGAGCAGGCCTGGAGGTCTGACGTCTGAGACGCCAAAACACTTGCTGCAAGATACAGGTGTGAAAACACACTCTGGGCTGCCTTTTCCTTCCTCCAAGGAAGAGAGCTTTTCCAGTCTCCTCCGTGCTGAGTCATACAAGGCTGGAAAGGTCTGGCTTCGAGGGCATTTCTCAGCGGCAATGGCCCCTGAGGCCCTGCACCCAGGGAGGGATCCTACCCTCCCAGGGGAAGTCAAAGCAACCTCCAAACAGCTGTTCTCTCATGTTTCCTCTGCAGGAGGGAGCTAGTGAGCCCAGGTCTGTCTGGAACGTTCTTGGATCCTGCGGGGAAATCATCCTGGGAGCCCACCTGGATACCAGTCGTAGGGGCTAAAATTCGCATTTTCCTTCCTTGGAGCCCTAACGCAGTACAGCCTAGCAACTGCTTGAAAATCCATCCTGTTGCTGTTTTTCTTCCCTCTGACAGAGCGAGCTTTGCTCCCATTTTGGGATTTCAGAACAAGGTGGTGGCCTGCAACTCCTTGCCTGGGGTCCATTGGAGGTGCAAGGTGCCCTCGACCAGGTGACCCAGCATGACACCTGGCCCCCTCAGACACACTCCCGCAGCCTGCTTCCCCATGGGCAGGACTGCTCTCACCTAGGAATGTGTTTGCAAGGCCAGGAAACTGCAGGGAGACACAAGGCCCTGATTCTGGCATTGAGTCTGTTGGAACAGGCCTGCAGGTCTTCTGTCTAACAAGCCAAACACTTGCTGCAAGATACAGGCCTGAAAACACACTCTTGGGCTGCCTTTCCTTCCTCCAAGGAAGAGAGTTTTCTCAGCCTCCTGTGGGCTGAGAGTCACACAGGGCTGAAAAGCACTTGCTGGGAGATTCTTTTTCATTGGCCATGGCCCCTGAGGCCCTGTGCTCAGGGAGGGCTCCCTCCCTCCAGGGAAAGTCAAAGGAAGCTCCAAACGGCTGTTCAATCATGTTTCTGAGAGAGTCATTGCCAAGGCAGGTTTCTAAGAAGTTCAAGGGTCCCCAAGGAGAGAGGGGTCTAGAATTCTCAAGGAGGAAGGAAGGACAAACTGTTTTTCCCTCTACATTCCTTAGGATTATATAACAATCATGCATCCTTCTTGAGGACGGTCTCTGGAAAAAACCTTCTGGCTAATCCTGTTATCTTAAAATGTCAATTATGGGAGTAGGTCTAGTGAGTCTTTACAACTCCAGACATTCTTTTGTTCGTTGTCATAACTTATTGGAGAGTATATAACTCCATTACTAACACTAGCAAGGGGGTACGCTTTCTGCCCCTTGTGATGTCTCTGTCAGAAGCTTTCTCTATCTCCTTTCTCCTTTAATAAAACTCTATTGCACAAAAGCTCTGAGCAATCAAGCCTCGTCTTGGGCCCTGGATTGAATTCTTCTCCTCCATAAGCCAAGAATCCCAGCATCTTTTCGTGGTTCAGCAACAATATTTCATTTCCTCTGCAGGAGAGAGCTAGTGAGCTTAGGTCTGTCTGGAACATTCTTGAATCCTGTGGGGAAAATATCCTGTGCACACATCTGGATACTGGGCCTAGAGGCCAAAATTCGCATTTCTTTCCCGGGGAGCCCTAACGTGGTGTGACTTAGCAACTGCTTGAAAATCCATCCCATTGCTGTTTTCCTCCTTCTGACAGAGCTAGCTTTGTTCCCTGCTTTGGGATGTCTCAACCGAAGGGCCGGTCCATAGCTACTCGCCTGGGGCCCATTGGATGTGCAAGGTGCCCTCGACTAGGTGACCCTAGCATGGCACTCAGCCCGCTCAGACACACTCCCGAGGCTTCTTTCTCATGGGAAGCACTGCTCCAACCTAGGAATGTGTCTGCAATGCTTGGAAAGTGCAGTGAGACACACAGCCCTGACTCTGCAATTGAGGCCCTCAGAGCAAGCCTGCAGCTCTGATGTCTGAGAAGCAAAACACTTGCTGCAAAGAGAGGCCTGAAAACACACTCTCTGTGGATGACTTTCCTTCCTCTAAGGAAGATAGTTTTCCCAGTCTCCCTGCTTCCTGAATGTCACACAGCTGGAATGCGCTTGCTTGGAGGTCGTGATTCAGTGGCAATGACCCCTGAGGCCCTTTGCCCAGGGAGGGCTCCCACACTCACAGGCAAATCAAAGCAACTTCCAAGTGAGTCAGCTCTTCACATCAAGTGGCCAAAGTATTGGAGTTTCAGGTTCAGTATTAGTCCTTCCAATGTATATTCAGACCTGATTTCCTTTAGGATGGAGTGGTTGCGTCTCCTTGTAGTCTAAGCGACCTACAAGCATCTTCTCCAACACCACAGTTCAAAAGCATCCAATTTTCAGCTGTCACTTTCTTTATAGTACATCTTTCATATCCATCCATGACATATGGAAAAACCATAGCCTTGACTGGATGGATCTTTGTTGGCAAAGCAACGTCTCGGCTTTTTAATATGCTGTCTAGTTTGGTCATCACTTTTCTTAATATGTTTTAAGTTCATGGAGGCAGCATCACCTGCAGTGATTTCCAAGCCCCCCAAAATAGTCTGCTGCTGTTTCCAATGTTTTCCCATCTATTTGCCATGAAGTGATGAGACTGGATGCAATGATTTTAGTTTTCTGAATGCTGAGCTTTAAGCTAACTTTTTCACTCTCCTCTTTCACTTTCATCAGGAGACTCTTTAGTTCTTCTTCACTTTCTGCCATAAGGGTGGTGTCATCTGCATATCTGAGATTCTTGATATTTCTCCCAGCAATCTGGATTCCAGCGTGTGCTTCCTCCAGCCCAGTGTTTCTCATGATGTACTCTGCATATAAGTTAAATACAGGGTGACAATACACTGCCTTGACATATTCCTTTTCCTATTTAGAACCAGTCTGTTGTTCCATGTCCAGTTCGAACTGTTTCTTCCTGACCTGCATACAGGTTTCTCAAGAGACAGGTCAGGTGGTCTGGTATTCCCATCTCTTTCAGAATTTTCCCCAGTTTATTGTGATCCACACAGTCAAAGGCTTTGGCATAGTCAATAAAGCAGAAATAGATGTCTTTTTTTCTGGAACTCTCTTGCTTTTTCAATGATCCAGTGATGTTGGCAGTTTGATCTCTGGTTTCTCTGCATGTTTTAAATCCTCTTGAACATTTGGAAGTTCACAGTTCATGTGAACTTGGAGAATTTTGAGCATTACTTTACTAGTGTGTGAGATGAGTGCAATTGTGCAGCAGCTTGAATATTCTTTGTCATTGCCTTTCTTTGGGATTGGAATGAAAACTGACCTAATGACTAGATGTTTTCAATTGCATATGCTGAAAGAACTGGCTGTGCAGTTTTGAGAAAAAAAAATCATTTTAACCATTTTCTCTGAAGTGCAAGGCATATCATGGCCATCCCTGAATCATAAAGTCACCTTTTCTTTATGTAGTCATAGTTTCATGCCTAAATTATAGGCCAACTCGTGCTCAAATGGACTCTGATGTCAGGGCAGATCAACTAATAAAAAGCTTGGATTGTCCCTCTGGAGGAAAGTGAGATTTGGTCCCACGAGAAGAATCTGAAGGGTAAGGGAACTTGCAAGAGTGGGGAAAGCTTAGTCCATCCTACATGTACCAAAATCTTAAATAAGGCTTATTTACTTTACCGAAGTAAAAAAACAGATGATGAAAACAATTATAAATCAATGAAAGGTAAAGAAATCCATAGTCTGTTATCAAAAATTGCATTCTAAGAAAACTTTGTTCTCTTAACCTAGAGAGGAGACTAAATTCCATCTGGTACCACTTACCAGAAGACAAACAAACAAACAAACAAATTATCGGTAAGCTTAAAAAAAGTATATTCCATATATCTTGAAGTAGCAGTATTTCTGCAAAGGCATCCGTGTGAAACCATAGAGGACATGGTTAAAACCTGATTAAATAGAAATTGACAATGTAATCTGGTCACTGCTGCGACTTGAATGCTTTAATATGATAACTGGAATTATAACTGACAGCATTTGACCAGGACATATCAGATTTTCACGGATGTCAGATAATTTCTAGGATATCTATATTAGGAACTGAAGGAATCTTTGAACCTAGGAAAGAAAACAACAGTCTCAAAGGCCCTTGCTGAATCATCTATCAGCAAGGAATGTCTTTGCAAGGATCGCAAAGTGAAGGGAAAATACACCGACCTGCCTCTGCAACTTTGGTCCTCTGAGCAGATCTGGAGGTCTCCCTTTGTATAAGCTAACCTGTTCCTTCCAAATAGAGGTTTGCAACACAAAACAAGTGGCCGCCTATTCTTCCCCGAAGGAGGCTCTCTTTCCCACATCCTGCGAACTCCCTTTCCCAGCCTCCTGGAAAAGCGCTTCTTGCAGTTCCTTTCAGAAAATCCTATGGACGGAGAAGCCTGGTAGGCTGCAGTCCGTGGGGTCGCTGAGGGTCGGACACGACTGAGCGACTGCACTTTCATTTTCACTTTCATGCATTGGAGAAGGGCAATGGCAACCCACTTACTGTTCTTGCCTGGAGAATCCCAGGGACGGGGGAGCCTAGTGGGCTACCGTCTATGGCGTCGCACAGAGTCGAACACGACTGAAGCAACTTAGCAGCAGCAGCAGCAGCAGTTCCTTTCTTAGGGGCAGTTATCCCTGAGATTGGGACCTGGAAAGGCAGAGCCACCTCCACACACACGTCTTTTCTGTCCCCTTTCCTCTGGAGGAGAGCTCTAGTGAGCCTAGGTCTGTCAGGAAAATTCTTGGCTTTGACGGGATCCACCCAGTGTGTGAACCTGCATACCCGACCTAGGGGCCACAGGCACCTGTTTTGCTCGAGTGGGTCCTGGAGGGGTGCAGCATGGAGCTTAAAAATCCATCCAATTTGTCTTTTTTTTTTACCTCGGAGAGAACGAGTTTGCTCCACCTCCACCCTTTGGCAGTGTGGAGGGAAGAGGGCACCACCCTCTCCCAAAGGGGACATAGGGCCTACCAGGAGAGAAAGGCCCTTGAGGAGCTGAGCCCAGGTAGGCAGCCAGTGATGTCAAGCACACTCCCGCTGCTTGCTTCTTCATGGGCACTCCCACGATCTGCTAGGAATGTCTTTGCAAGGATCTCAAAGGGAAGGGGAGATACATGGCCCTGTCTCTGGAACTTCAGTCCTCTGAGCAGATCTGGAGGTCTTGAGTTGTATAAGCAAACCTGTTCCTTCCAAATAGAGGCTTGCAAAACACACCCCGGTGGTTGCCTCTTCTTCCCCGAAGAAGTCTTTCTTTCCCACATGCTGCGAACTCCCTGTCCAACCTCCAAGAATAGCGCTTCTTGCCATTCCTTTCTTAGAGGCAGTTATCCCTGAGCTTGGGGCCGTAGGGAGTAGCCCCACACTCACAGGGAAAGGCAAAGACTCCTCCATACATCTCCTCTATCCCTTTGCTCTGGAGGAGAGCTCTAGTGAGCCTAGGTCTTTCAGGAAAATTCTTGGCTTGGACAGGATCTCACCCTGTTTGTGAACCTGCATACCCAACCAGGGCCACAGAGCACCTGTTTCAGTAAAGTGGGCCTGAAAGGGTGCAGCCTAGCAAGAGCTTGAAAATCCATTCAATTGCTGTTTTGTACCTCTGACAGAGCGAGCTTGGCTCCACCCTTTGGCAGTGAGGAGAAAAGAGGCATGACACCCTCCCAAGGGGACATGGGGCCTACTTCGAGAGGAAAGGCCCTTGTGGAGCTGAGGCCAGGAAGGCACACAGTCGTGTCAAACACACTCCCACTGCTTGCTTCTTCAGGGGCACTCCCGCTATCAGCTAGGAATGTCTTTGCAATGATCACAAAGGGAAGGGGAGATACAGGGCCCTGCTTCTGGACCTCCGGTGCTCTGAGCAAATCTCGAGGTCTCCGTTGTTGGTCAAGGTCAAGGTCAAGTTCAAGTTCAAAGTTCAAGTTCAAGGTCATCAAGTTCAAGTTCAAAAGTCAAAGTTAAGTTCAAGTTCAAGGTCAAGTTCAAGTTCAAGTTCAGGTCAAGTTCAAAGTTCAAGGTCAAGTTCAAAAGTTCAAGGTCAAGTCAAGTTCAAGTTCAAGTCAAGTTCAAGTTCAAGTCAAGTTCAAGTTCAAGTCAAGGTCAAGGTCAAGTTCAAGTTCAAGTCAAGCAAGTTCAAGTTCAAAGTTCAAGTTCAAGGTCAAGTTCAAGTTCAAGTTCAAGGTCAAGTCAAGTTCAAGTTCAAGCAAGGGGTCAAGTTCAAGTTCAAAAGGCAAGCAAGGTCAAAGTTCAAGTTCAAGGGCAGGGCAAGGCAAGCCCAAGCAAGGCAAGGCAAGGCAACGCCAAGGGCAAGGCCAAGGCCCAGGCCAAGGCAAAGGCCAAGGCCACCAAAGCGACACCCAAACCCCGTAACGCCTGACAAAAGGCAGAAGCCACTAGGCCCCTGTGCAGAGGAAGCCACTGAAGGCAGCAAGGCCACAGAGCTCCCCGACTCCCATTCCCACATGAAGATGTGAGGATAAAGGGCCTCATCCCAGCAAAGCACCCGCTCCCACCACCCCCAACCCGGCCCCCGCCCCCGCAGCACGCCCCCTGAAACAACACTGTCTTCCCAGAAAAGAGAACGGAGAAGCCATGTGTGTGCCAAAGGAGCAAGATGAACGAACGATGCCACGCCTCCGAATTTGGGCACACCTGACGCCTCGGAACCCCGGGCCTGGCCGATGGGTCCCAGCCGTTCTCGGTGGGAGGGGGGTCAACACATTGGCCGAGAGCCCTTGCCCAGGCCACCCGCAAATCCCCTGAGATGTGATCCGACCACAGGGACCGAGGGCAAACGTACCGCTTGAGGTGCTGGAGGAGCCGGACGAAGCCATGGTGGAGAGGCACACGGGCACGCTGCAGACTGCTGGCCGAGTGGGCGGGGACCGCAGCTCAGGACTCTGGAGAACGGGAGGCGTCTCCGCCACATTGACGTCAATAGGGTTTGGTGGGTAGATGGAGGGGGCCGCCCCTGGCCTCTTTCCAAGCAGAGACCCTGGACGGAGTCCCGTGGAGCGAGTGGGCTTTTCCCGGGCACGGCTGTGCCCTGGACCGCCAAGATCCCCGTTGGGGTGGGCGGCAGTTCGGGGCTTTGGTTTGTGGCCCTCTCGCAGCGGGGGGGTTCCCGAGTGGATCATCAGGGGCCCTCAGCAGTGCCAAGGGAACTCACCGCCAGGAAACGCCCCTAGGTCCCTTTGAATTGGCCACCAACCCCCCTTTCCAGCCTGCCTTGCTCTGGATTTCCCGCCTTTTCACATTCCACAGGTCCTGGTCCTCGACTGTCCCCGCTGGCTCCTCCGAGGCATTCCGGGACACCAGACGCTCTCTCCAGCGCCTCCACCTAGATCCCTCGCTGTCCTCGCCTCCGTTTCCCCCCATGCCCCCTCCCCAACTCCTCCGTGGGCTCTTGGCATCCTTTCCCTACAGCAGTCCCAGAGTGCCACCGCCGAGGGCTTTGAGTTGCCTGGAGCCCAAGGCTCCGGCCAGAGACCTGAGGGGCCAGCGTCTGGACTGGCAGCTAATGCCATTTGGGGCTTTTCTCACGTGAGCCTGAGGCCCGCACCTCCGCGGGCAACCCCAGCGCGAGTGCCCTGGAGATACCCGCCCAAGGGGGACAGTGTATCCCCTACTGTGGGGAAGGAGGTTCCTGTTTTCCCTGCACTGGTTCGACTTTCACGCGAGGATCGACTCACACCATGGTGGCAAGTGGAATAGCCCTGTGGGAAAGCCTCATGGGAAAGACTCCAGGGAAAGCCACAGATTCCTTGATCCACGAGAAGGGAAGCGTGACACTGCTGCTACGCTCGGGAGAAAGCGCACGTGCATGACCCAACTCGAGCCGAGGACTGACGCAAGCTTGGGAGACTCCAGAAGTACGCCAAGATCCATGTCAGCACTGGAGAGGAATCCTCAGGTTCCGGTCCCGACTCCACACAAGGTCTTAGGCCCGGCATCGACGGGAGGAATCCTGAGAGGCCCCCTAGCACCTCGCATGGGGACTGGCCTTTCCTGAGGTCACCAGAGCGGTCCCTGAGGTCTCCGTCGTACTCGAGAGAGCACCTGCAACTCGAGAAAATCCAGGAGGTTCTCCTCCAGGCGAGATGAGGCCCATTTCCGCTGAGGCGTCTCGAGGCTAATCACACCTAACCTCTGGAACTTCCAAAGGGTCCTTCACACCCTTGCTGCAAGTCAAGAAGTTCTCCGACATACCCATATCCACTCGAGAGGAAGGACGAGGTTCCCGCCCATATCCAGGGAGCCCCGTTTCCGCCTCGTAGCTCGAGAAGAGGGATCCTTTCCCTTCGTCGTCGGAAAAGAATTCCCGGCCTTCCCGTCGCATCTCAAGAGGAGGCGCTCTCAACAGGAAAGACGAGAGGAACTCCAGGGCCTTGCCAGCATTCCAAGAGTCCCCCAGATGTCTAAGTCCATTCCAGAAGAAACTGTTTTCCCTGCACTGCCTCGACGTTCACGCCGAGGATCGACTCACACCACCGTGGCACGTGGGACAGCCCTGTTGGAAAGCCTCGTGGGAAAGCCTCAATGGAAAGCGACAGATCCTTGATCCACACGTCGGCAAGCGTGACACTGCTGCTGCAGGTCGTGAGGAAATGGCAGGTGCATGCCCCACACGAGATGAGGACTGACTCCCCTGGTGAGACTCCAGAAGTACGGAAAGATTCATGTCAGCACTGGAGAGGCATCCTCAGGGTCTGGCCCCGACTCCACACAAGGTCTTAGGCACCGGCATCGATGGAGAGGAATCCCTAAAGGCCCCCTGGTAACTCGCATGGGGACTGGCCTTTCCTGAGGCCACCAGAGCGGGTCCCTGAGGACCGTCGTAACTCGAGAGCACCTGCCGCAACTGGGTAAAATCCAGGAGGTTTCTCCCTCCAGGCGGGATGAGGCCCATTTCCTCTGAGGTGTCTGGAGGCTCATCACACCTAACTCTGGAAATTAAAAAGGGTCCTTGCTGCAACTCAAGAAGTTCCCCGACATACCCGTCTCCACACGAGAGGAAGCACGAGGGTCCCGCCCACATTCAGAGGAACCCCGTTTCCGAGATGAAGGATCCTATCCTGCTTAGTCAGGAAAGATTTTTCGGCGTTCCCATGGCATCTCAAGAGCAAGGGTTCTCAATAGGAAAGGCGAGAGGAACTC
>NW_017193221.1:0-9907 GCF_001704415.2 Capra hircus
CACATCAGTGGAAACGGGCCTCATCTCACCTGCAGGGAGAACCTCCTGGATTTTACCGAGTTGCGGCAGGTGCTCTCGACTTACGACGGGGACCTCATGGACCCGCTCTGGTTACCTCAGGAAAGGCCAGTCCCCATGTGAGTTGCTAGAGGTCCTGTCGCTATTCCTCTCCCGTCGATGCCAGGGCCTAAGACCTTGTGTGGAGTCGGGGCCGGAACCTGAGGATTCCTCTCCAGGGCTGACATGCATCTTGGGGTATTTCTGGAGTCTCCCCAGGGGAGTCAGTTCTCGTCTCGAGTAGGGGCATGCACGTGCGCTTTCCTCCCGTGCTGTAGCAGCAGTGTCACGCTTCCCGTCGCGTGGATTAAGGGATCTGTGGCTTTCCCTCGAGGCTTTCCCACGAGGCTTTCCCACAGGGTTGTCACACGTGCCACCAGGTGTGAGTCGATCCTCAGCGTGAAAGTCGAAGCAGTGCAGGGAAAACAGGATCCTCTGGAATGGACTGAGACATCTGGGGACTCTTGGAATGGTGGCACGACCCATGAGTTCCTCTCGCCTTTCCTGTGCAGCGCGCCTCCTCTTGAGATGCGTCGAAACGTCGGGAATTCTTTCCCGAGGAAGCAGGGAAGGATCCCTCATCTCGAGCTTGGAGGAGGAAACGGAGCTCCTCTGGCGGTTGCCGGACCCTCGTGCTTCCTCTGGAGTGGAGACGGGTATGTCGGGGAACTTCTTGAGTTTTAGCAAGGGGTGTTTAGGACACTTTGGAAGTTCCAGAGTTTAGTTGTGATTACTCTCGAGACGCCGCAGAGAAAATGGGCCTCATCTCGACTGGAGCAGAGAACCTCCTGGATTTTCTCGAGTTGCGGCAGGTACTCTCGACATACGACCGTGACCTCAGGGACAGTGTAGCAGATGTGTCACGCTTCCCGTCGCGGGGATCAAGGGATCTGTGGCTTTCCCTCGAGGCTTTCTCACAGGGCTGTCCCACATGCCACCATGGTGTGAGTGGATCCTCGGCGTGAAAGTCGAGGCAGTGCTGGGAAAACGGGTTCCTCTGAAATGGACTGAGACATCTGGGGGACTCTTGAAATGGTGGCACGACCCTGGAGTTCCTCTTGCCTTTCCTATTGAGAACCCTTGCTCTTGAGATGCCATGGGAACGCCGAAAAATCTTTCCTGACTAAGCAGGATAGGATCCTTCATCTCGGAAACGGGGTTCCTCTGAATGTGGGCGGGACCCTCGTGCTTCCTCTCGTGTGGAGACGGGTATGTCGGGGAACTTCTTGAGTTGCAGCAAGGACCCTTTTTAATTTCCAGAGGTTAGGTGTGATGAGCCTCCAGACACCTCAGAGGAAATGGGCCTCATCCCGCCTGGAGGGGAGAACCTCCTGGATTTTACCCAGTTGCGGCAGGTGCTCTCGAGTTACGACGGGTCCTCAGGGACCCGCTCTGGTGGCCTCAGGAAAGGCCAGTCCCCATGCGAGTTACCAGGGGGCCTTTAGGGATTCCTCTCCCATCGATGCCGGTGCCTAAGACCTTGTGTGGAGTCGGGGCCAGACCCTGAGGATGCCTCTCCAGTGCTGACATGAATCTTTCCGTACTTCTGGAGTCTCACCAGGGGAGTCAGTCCTCATCTCGTGTGGGGGCATGCACCTGCCATTTCCTCACGACCTGCAGCAGCAGTGTCACGCTTGCCGACGTGTGGATCAAGGGATCTGTCGCTTTCCATTGAGGCTTTCCCACGAGGCTTTCCAACAGGGCTGTCCCACGTGCCACGGTGGTGTGAGTCGATCCTCGGCGTGAACGTCGAGGCAGTGCAGGGAAAACAGTTTCTTCTGGAATGGACTTAGACATCTGGGGGACTCTTGGAATGCTGGCAAGGCCCTGGAGTTCCTCTCGTCTTTCCTGTGGAGAGCGCCTCCTCTTGAGATGCGACGGGAAGGCCGGGAATTCTTTCCCGACGACGAAGGGAAAGGATCCCTCTTCTCGAGCTACGAGGCGGAAACGGGGCTCCGCTGGATATGGGCGGGAACCTCGTCCTTCCTCTCGAGTGGATATGGGTATGTCGGAGAACTTCTTGACTTGCAGCAGCAAGGGTGTGAAGGACCCTTTGGAAGTTCCAGAGGTTAGGTGTGATTAGCCTCGAGACGCCTCAGCGGAAATGGGCCTCATCTCGCCTGGAGGGGAGAACCTCCTGGATTTTCTCGAGTTGCGGCAGGTGCTCTCGAGTTACGACGGAGACCTCAGGGACCCGCTCTGGTGACCTCAGGAAAGGCCAGTCCCCATGCGAGGTGCTAGGGCCTCTCAGGATTCCTCTCCGGTCGATGCCGGGGCCTAAGACCTTGTGTGGAGTCGGGACCGGAACCTGAGGATTCCTCTCCAGTGCTGACATGGATCTTGGCGTATTCTGGAGTCTCCCAAGCTTGCGTCAGTCCTCGGCTCGAGTGGGGTCATGCACGTGCGCTTTCCTCCCGAGCGTAGCAGCAGTGTCACCTTCCCTTCTCGTGGATCAAGGAATCTGTGGCTTTCCCTGGAGTCTTTCCCATGAGGCTTTCCCACAAGGCTATTCCACTTGCCACCATGGTGTGAGTCGATCCTCGGCGTGAAAGTCGAACCAGTGCAGGGAAAACAGGAACCTCCTTCCCCACAGTAGGGGATACACTGTCCCTTGGGCGGGTATCTCCAGGGCACTCCGCCGCTGGGGGGTTGCCCGCGGAGGTGCGGCCTCAGGCTCCACGTGAGAAAAGCCCCAAATGGCATTAGCTGCCAGTCCAGACGCTGGCCCTCAGGTCTCTGGCCGGAGCCTTGGGCTCCAGGCAACTCAAAGCCCTCGGGGGTGCACTCTGGGACTGCTGTAGGGAAAGGATGCCAAGAGCCCACGGAGGAGTTGGGGAGGGGGCATGGGGGAAACGGAGGCGAGGACAGCGAGGGATCTAGGTGGAGGCGCTGGAGAGAGCGTCTGGTGTCCCGGAATGCCTCGGAGGAGCCCAGCGGGGGACAGTCGAGGACCAGGGACCTGTGGAATGTGAAAAGGCGGGAAATCTCCAGAGCAAGGCAGGCTGGGAAAGGGGCGTTGGTGGCCAATTCAAAGGGACCTAGGGGCGTTTCCTGGGCGGTGAGTTCCCTTGGCACTGCTGAGGGCCCCTGATTGATCCACTCGGGTTGAACCCACCCCCCGCTGCGAGGGAGGGCCACAAACCAAAGCCCCCGAACTGCCCGCCCACCCCAACGGGATCTTGGCGGTCCAGGGCACAGCCGTGCCCGGGAAAAGCCCACTCGCTCCACGGGACTCCGTCCAGGTCTCTGCTTGGAAAGAGGCCAGGGGCGGCCCCCTCCATCTACCCACCCAAACCCTATTGACGTCAATGGTGCGGAGACGCCTCCCGTTCTCCAGAGTCCTGAGCTGCTGGTCCCGCCCACTCGGCCAGCAGTCTGCAGCGTGCCCGTGTGCCTCTCCCACCATGGCTTCGTCCGGCTCCTCCAGCACCTCAACGGTACGTTTGCCCTCGGTCCCTGTGGTCGGATCACATCTCAGGGGATTTGCGGGTGGCCTGGGCAAGGGCTCTCGGCCAATGTGTTGACCCCCCTCCCACCCGAGAACGGCTGGGACCGCATCGGCCAGGCCCGGGTTCCGAGGCGTCAGGTGTGCCCAAATTCGGAGGGCGTGGCATCGTTCGATTCATCTTGCTCCTTTGGCACACACATGGCTTCTCCGTTCTCTTTTCTGGGAAGACAGTGTTGTTTCAGGGGGCGTGCTGCGGGGGGCGGGGGCCGGGTTGGGGGGTGGTGGGAGCGGGTGCTTTGCTGGGATGAGGCCCTTTATCCTCACATCTTCATGTGGAATGGAGTCGGGGAGCTCTGTGGCCCTTGCTGCCTTCAGTGGCTTCCTCTGCACAGGGGCCTAGTGGCTTCTGCCTTTTGTCAGGCGTTACGGGGTTTGGGCGTCGCTTTGGTGGCCTTGCCTTTGCCTTGGCCTGGGCCTTGGCTTGCCTTGGCGTTGCCTGTTGCCCTTGCCTTGGTCTTGGGCTTGGCCTTGCCCTGCCCTTGAACTTGAACTGACCTTGAACTTGACCTTGACCTTGAACTCGAACTTGGCTTGACCTTGAACTTGAACTTGACCTTGACACTTGAACTTGAACTTGCAACTTGGGCTTGACCTTGAACTTCAACTTGAACTTGAACTTGAACTTCAACTTCAACTTCAACTTAACTTGACCTTGAACCTTGAACTTGAACTTGAACCTTGACTTGAACTTGAACTTGAACTTGACCTTGAACTTCAACTTGAACTTGACTTGAACTTGAACTTGTCTCTGACCTTGAACTTGAACTTGACCTTGACCTTGAACTTCACTTTGAACTTGAACTTGACCTTGACCCTTGAACTTGACCCTGAACTTGACCTTGAAGTTGACCTTGAACTTGAACTTAAACTTCACCTTGATCTGAGCTTGAACTTGAACTTGAACTTGACCTTGAACTTGAACTTGACCTTGACCTTGAACTTGACCTTGACCTTGACCAACAACGGGAGACCTCGAGATTTGCTCAGAGCACCGGAGGTCCAGAAGCAGGGCCCTGTATCTCCCCTTCCCTTTGTGATCATTGCAAAGACATTCCTAGCTGATAGCGGGAGTGCCCCTGAAGAAGCAAGCAGTGGGAGTGTGTTTGACACGACTGTGTGCCTTCCTGGCCTCAGCTCCACAAGGGGCCTTTCCTCTCGAAGTAGGCCCCATGTCCCCTTGGGAGGGTGTCATGCCTCTTTTCTCCTCACTGCCAAAGGGTGGAGCCAAGCTCGCTCTGTCAGAGGTACAAAAACAGCAATTGAATGGATTTTCAAGCTCTTGCTAGGCTGCACCCTTTCAGGGCCCACTTTACTGAAACAGGTGCTCTGTGGCCCCTGGTTGGGTATGCAGGTTCACAAACAGGGTGAGATCCTGTCCAAGCCAAGAATTTTCCTGAAAGACCTAGGCTCACTAGAGCTCTCCTCCAGAGCAAAGGGGGATAGAGGAGATGTATGGAGGAGTCTTTGCCTTTCCCTGTGAGTGTGGGGCTAGCTCCCTACGGCCCCAAGCTCAGGGATAACTGCCTCTAAGAAAGGAATGGCAAGAAGCGCTATTCTTGGAGGTTGGGACAGGGAGTTCGCAGCATGTGGGGAAAGAAAGACTTCTTCGGGGAAGAAGAGGCAACCACCGGGGGTGTGTTTGCAAGCCTCTATTTGGAAGGAACAGGTTTGCTTATACAACTCAAGACCTCCAGATCTGCTCAGAGGACTGAAGTTCCAGAGACAGGGCCATGTATCTCCCCTTCCCTTTGAGATCCTTGCAAAGACATTCCTAGCAGATCGTGGGAGTGCCCATGAAGAAGCAAGCAGCGGGAGTGTGCTTGACATCACTGGCTGCCTACCTGGGCTCAGCTCCTCAAGGGGCCTTTCTCTCCTGGTAGGCCCTATGTCCCCTTTGGGAGAGGGTGGTGCCCTCTTCCCTCCACACTGCCAAAGGGTGGAGGTGGAGCAAACTCGTTCTCTCCGAGGTAAAAAAAAAAAGACAAATTGGATGGATTTTTAAGCTCTTGCTAATGCCTGCACCCCTCCAGGACCCACTCGAGCAAAACAGGTGCCTGTGGCCCCTAGGTCGGGTATGCAGGTTCACACACCGGGTGGGATCCCGTCAAAGCCAAGAATTTTCCTGACAGACCTAGGCTCACTAGAGCTCTCCTCCAGAGGAAAGGGGACAGAAAAGACGTGTGTGTGGGAGGTGGCTCTGCCTTTCCAGGTCCCAATCTCAGGGATAACTGCCCCTAAGAAAGGAACTGCTGCTGCTGCTGCTGCTAAGTTGCTTCAGTCGTGTTCGACTCTGTGCGACGCCATAGACGGTAGCCCACTAGGCTCCCCCGTCCCTGGGATTCTCCAGGCAAGAACAGTAAGTGGGTTGCCATTGCCTTCTCCAATGCATGAAAGTGAAAATGAAAGTGCAGTCGCTCAGTCGTGTCCGACCCTCAGCGACCCCACGGACTGCAGCCTACCAGGCTTCTCCGTCCATAGGATTTTCTGAAAGGAACTGCAAGAAGCGCTTTTCCAGGAGGCTGGGAAAGGGGTGTTCGCAGGATGTGGGGAAAGAGAGCCTCCTTCGGGGAAGAATAGGCGGCCACTTGTTTTGTGTTGCAAACCTCTATTTGGAAGGAACAGGTTAGCTTATACAAAGGGAGACCTCCAGATCTGCTCAGAGGACCAAAGTTGCAGAGGCAGGTCGGTGTATTTTCCCTTCACTTTGCGATCCTTGCAAAGACATTCCTTGCTGATAGATGATTCAGCAAGGGCCTTTGAGACTGTTGTTTTCTTTCCTAGGTTCAAAGATTCCTTCAGTTCCTAATATAGATATCCTAGAAATTATCTGACATCCGTGAAAATCTGATATGTCCTTGGTCAAATGCTGTCAGTTATAATTTCCAGTTATCATATTAAAGCATTTCAAGTCGCAGCAGTGACCAGATTACATTGTCAATTTCTATTTAATCAGGTTTTAACCCATGTCCTCTATGGTTTCACACTGATGCCTTTGCAGAAATACTGCTACTTCAAGATATATGGAATATACTTTTTTTAAGCTTACCGATAATTTGTTTGTTTGTTTGTTTGTCTTCTGGTAAGCTGGTACCAGATGGAATTTAGTCTCCTCTCTAGGTTAAGAGAACAAAGTTTTCTTAGAATGCAATTTTGATAACAGACTATGGATTTCTTTACCTTTCATTGATTTATAATTGTTTTCATCATCTGTTTTTTTACTTCGGTAAAGTAAATAAGCCTTATTTAAGATTTTGGTACATGTAGGATGGACTAAGCTTTCCCCACTCTTGCAAGTTCCCTTAACCCTTCAGATTCTTCTCGTGGGACCAAGATCTCACTTTCCTCCAGGGGACAATCCAAGCTTTTTATTAGTTGATCTGCCCCTGACATCAGAGTCCATTTGAGCACGAGTTGGCCTATAATTTAGGCATGAAACTATGACTACATAAAGAAAAGGTGACTTTATGATTCAGGGATGGCCATGATATGCCTTGCACTTCAGAGAAAATGGGTTAAAATGATTTTTTTTTTCTTCAAAACTGCACAGCCAGTTCTTTCAGCATATGCAATTGAAAACATCTAGTCATTAGGTCAGTTTTCATTCCAATCCCAAAGAAAGGCAATGACAAAGAATATTCAAGCTGCTGCACAATTGCACTCATCTCACACACTAGTAAAGTAATGCTCAAAATTCTCCAAGTTCACATGAACTGTGAACTTCCAAATGTTCAAGAGGGATTTAAAACATGCAGAGAAACCAGAGATCAAACTGCCAACATCCACTGGATCATTGAAAAAGCAAGAGAGTTCCAGAAAAAAGACATCTATTTCTGCTTTATTGACTATGCCAAAGCCTTTGACTGTGTGGATCACAATAAACTGGGAAAATTCTGAAAGAGATGGGAATACCAGACCACCTGACCTGTCTCTTGAGAAACCTGTATGCAGGTCAGGAAGAAACAGTTCGAACTGGACATGGAACAACAGACTGGTTCTAAATAGGAAAAGGAATATGTCAAGGCAGTGTATTGTCACCCTGCTTATTTAACTTATATGCAGAGTACATCATGAGAAACACTGGGCTGGAGGAAGCACACGCTGGAATCCAGATTGCTGGGAGAAATATCAAGAATCTCAGATATGCAGATGACACCACCCTTATGGCAGAAAGTGAAGAAGAACTAAAAGAGTCTCCTGATGAAAGTGAAAGAGGAGAGTGAAAAAGTTAGCTTAAAGCTCAGCATTCAGAAAACTAAATCATTGCATCCAGTCTCATCACTTCATGGCAAATAGATGGGAAAACATTGGAAACAGCAGCAGACTATTTTGGGGGGCTTGGAAATCACTGCAGGTGATGTCTGCCTCCATGAACTTAAAACGTATTTATGACTTGGAAGAAAAGTGATGACCAAACTAGACAGCATATTAAAAAGCCGAGACGTTGCTTTGCCAACAAAGATCCATCCAGTCCAAGGCTATGGTTTTTCCATATGTCATGGATGGATATGAAAGATGTACTATAAAGAAAGTGACAGCTGAAAATTGGGATGCTTTTGAACTGTGGTGTTGGAGAAGATGCTTGTAGGTTCGCTTAGACTACAAGGAGACGCAACCACCTCCATCCTAAAGGAAATCAGGTCTGAATATACATTGGAAGGACTAATACTGAACCTGAAACTCCAATACTTTGGCCACTTGATGTGAAGAGCTGACTCACTTGGAAGTTGCTTTGATTTGCCTGTGAGTGTGGGAGCCCTCCCTGGGCAAAGGCCTCAAGGGGTCATTGCCACTGAATCACGACCTCCAAGCAAGCGGCATTCCAGCTGTGTGACATTCAGGAAGCAGGAGACTGGGAAAACTATCTTCCTTAGAGGAAGGAAAGTCATCCACAGAGAGTGTGTTTCAGGCCTCTCTTTGCAGCAAGTGTTTTTGCTTCTCAGACATCAGAGCTGCAGGCTTGCTCTGAGGGCCTCAATTGCAGAGTCAGGGCTGTGTGTCTCACTGCACTTTCCAAGCATTGCAGACACATTCCTAGGTTGGAGCAGTGCTTCCCATGAGAAAGAAGCCTCGGGAGTGTGTCTGAGCGGGCTGAGTGCCATGCTAGGGTCACCTAGTCGAGGGCACTTGCACATCCAATGGGCCCAGGCGAGTAGCTATGGACCGGCCCTTCGGTTGAGACATCCCAAAGCAGGGGAACAAAGCTAGCTCTGTCAGAAGGAGGAAAACAGCAATGGGATGGATTTTTCAAGCAGTTGCTAAGTCACACCACGTTAGGGCTCCCGGGAAAGAAATGCGAATTTTGGCCTCTAGGCCCAGTATCCAGATGTGTGCACAGGATATTTTCCCCACAGGATTCAAGAATGTTCCAGACAGACCTAAGCTCACTAGCTCTCTCCTGCAGAGGAAATGAAATATTGTTGCTGAACCACGAAAAGATGCTGGGATTCTTGGCTTATGGAGGAGAAGAATTCAATCCAGGGCCAAGACGAGGCTTGATTGCTCAGAGCTTTTGTGCAATAGAGTTTTATTAAAGGAAAAGGAGATAGAGAAAGCTTCTGACAGAGACATCACAAGGGCAGAAAGCGTACCCCCTTGCTAGTGTTAGTAATGGAGTTATATACTCTCCAATAAGTTATGACAACGAACAAAGAATGTCTGGAGGTTGTAAAGACTCACTAGACCTACTCCATAATTGACATTTTAAGATAACAGGATTAGCCAGAAGGTTTTTTCCAGAGACCGTCCTCAAGAAGGATGCATGATTGTTATATAATCCTAAGGAATGTAGAGGGAAAAACAGTTTGTCCTTCCTTCCTCCTTGAGAATTCTAGACCCCTCTCTCCTTGGGGACCCTTGAACTTCTTAGAAACCTGCCTTGGCAATGACTCTCTCAGAAACATGATTGAACAGCCGTTTGGAGCTTCCTTTGACTTTCCCTGGGAGGGAGGGAGCCCTCCCTGAGCACAGGGCCTCAGGGCCATGGCCAATGAAAAATAATCTCCCAGCAAGTGCTTTTCAGCCCTGTGTGACTCTCAGCCCACAGGAGGCTGAGAAAACTCTCTTCCTTGGAGGAAGGAAAGCAGCCAAGAGTGTGTTTTCAGGCCTGTATCTTGCAGCAAGTGTTTGGCTTGTTAGACAGGAAGACCTGCAGGCCTGTTCCAACAGACTCAATGCCAGAATCGGGCCTTGTGTCTCCCTGCAGTTTCCTGGCCTTGCAAACACATTCCTTTGAGAGCAGTCCTGCCCATGGGGAAGCAGGCTGCGGGAGTTGTCTGAGGGGCAAGGTTGGGTGCTCGGTCACCTGGTCGAGGGCACCTTGCACCTCCAATGGACCCCGGCAAG
>NW_017193222.1:0-9906 GCF_001704415.2 Capra hircus
CGGAAAAAATTCCCGGCGTTTCCCTCGCATCTCAAGAGGAGGCGCTCTCCACAGGAAAGGTGAGAGGAACTCCAGCGTCGTGCCACCATTCCCAGAGTCCCCAGATGTCTCAGTCCATTCCAGGGAACCTGTTTTCCCTGCACTGCCTAAACTTTCACGCCGAGGATCGACTCACACCACGGTGGCACGTGGGACAGCCCTGTGGGAAAGCCTCGTGGGAAAGCCTCGAGGGAAAGCCACAGATCCCTTGATCCACGCGAAGGGAAGCGTGACACTGCTGCTAAAGCTCGGAGGAAGCGCACGTGCAGCCCCCACTCGAGACGAGGACTGACTCCCTGGGAGACTCAGAAGTACCCCAAGATCTATGTCAGCACTGGAGAGGAATCCTCAGGTTCCGGACAGACTCCACACAAGGTCTTAGGCCCGGCATCGACGGGAGAGGAATCCGAGAGGCCCCGAGCAACTCGCATGGGGACTGGCCTTTCCTGAGGCCACCAGAGCGGGTCCCTGAGGTCCCCGTCGTAAGTCGAGAGCACCTGCCGCAACTCGAGAAAATCCAGGAGGTTCTCCCTCCAGGCGAGATGAGGCCCATTTCCGCTGAGGCTTCTCGAGGCTAATCACATTAACATGTGGAAATTCCAAAGGGTCCTTCACACCCTTGCTGCAACTCAAGAAGTTCCCCGACATACCTGTCTCCACTCGAAAGGAAGCACGAGAATACAGCCCACATCCAGAGGAGCCCGTTTCGCTCTAGCTCGAGTGGAGGGATCCTTTCCCTGCGTGGTGGGGAAAGAATTCACAGCGTTCCCGTCGCATCACAAGAGGAGGCGCTCTCCACAGGAAAGGCGAGAGGAACTCCAGGGTCGTGCCACCATTCCCATAGACCCCAGATGTCTCAGTCCATTCCAGGGAAACCTGTTTTCCCTGCACTGCTCGTCTTTCAAGCCGAGGATCGACTCACACCATGGTGGCACGTAGGACAGCCTGTGGGAAAGCCTCGTGGGAAAGCCTCGTGAGGAAGCCTCGAGGGAAAGCCACAGATCCCTTGATCCACGTGAAGGGAAACGGACACTGCTGCTACAGCTCGGGAGGAAAGCACACGTGCATTCCCCACTCGAGAGGAGGACTGACTCCCCTGGGGAGTATCCAGAAGTACCCCAAGATCATGTCAGCACTGGACAGGAATCCACAGGTTCCGGCACTGGCTCCACACAAGGTCTTAGGCCCAGCTTCGACGGGAGAGGAATCCCGAGGGACCCGAGCAACTCTCTGGGGACTGGCCTTTCCTGAGGACACCAGAGTGGGTCCCTGAGGTCCCCGTCGTACTTCGAGAGCACCTGCCGCACTCGAGAAAATCCAGGAGGTTCTCCCCTCCAGGCGACATGAGGACATTTCCGCTGAGACGTCTCAGGCTAATGAACCTAACCTCTGGAACTCCAAAGGGTCCTTCACACCCTTGCTGCAACTCAAGAAGTTCCAGGACATACCCGTCTCCACTCGAGAGGAAGCACGAGCGTCCCGCCAACATCTAGAGGAGTCCCGTTTCCGCCTCCTAGCTCGAGAGGAGGGATCCTTTCCCTGCGTGGTCCGGGGAAGATTCCTGGCGTTTCCCGTCGCATCTCAAGAGGAGGCGCTCTCTACAGGAAAGGCGATGCGGAAATCCAGGGTCGTGCCACATTCCCAGAGTCCCCCAGATGTCTCAGTCCATTCCAGGGAAAACTGTTTTCCCTGCACTGCGTCGACTTTCAAGACGAGGATCGACTCACACCACGGTGGCACGTGGGACAGCCCTGTGGGAAAGCCTCGTGGGAAAGCCTCGTGAGAAAGCCTCGAGGGAAAGCCCACAGATCCCTTGATCCACGCGAAGGGAAGCGCGACACTGCTGCTACAGCTCGGGAAGGAAAGCGCACGTGCATGCCCCCACTCGAGACGAGGACTGACTCCCCTGCGGGAGACTCCAGAAGTACCCAAGAGTCCATGTCAGCACTAAGAGGAATCCTCAGGTTCCGGCACCGACTCCACAAAGGTCTTAGGCCCCGGCATCGACGGGAGAGGAATTCCCGAGAGGCCCCCGAGCAACTCGCATGGGGACTGGCCTTTCCTGAGGCCACCAGAGCGGGTCCCTGAGGTCCCCGTCGTAAGTCGAGAGCACCTGCCGCAACTGGAGAAAATCCAGGAGGTTCTCCCCTGCAGGCGAGATGAGGCCCATTTCCGCTGAGGCGTCTCGAGGCAAATCACTCCTAACCTCTGGAACTTCCAACTGGTCCTTCACACCCTTGCTGCAACTCAAGAAGTTCCCCGACATACCCGTCTCCACTCGAGAGGAAGCACGAGAGTCCCGCCCACATCCAGAGGAGCCCCGTTTCCGCCTCCTAGCTCGAGAGGAGGGATCCTTTCCTTGCGTTGTCGGGAAAGAATTCCCGGCATTCCCGTCGCATCTCAAGAGGAGGCGCTCTCCACAGGAAAGGCGAGAGGAACTTCAGGGTCGTGCCACCATTCCCAGAGTCCCCCAGATGTCTCAGCCCATTCCAGGGAAACCTGTTCTCCCTGCACTGCCTCGACTTTCAAGCCGAGGATCGACTCACACCACGGTGGCACGTAGGAGAGCCCTGTGGGAAAGCCTCGTGGGAAAGCCTCGTGGGAAAGCCTCGTAGGGAAGCCTCGAGGGAAAGCCACAAATCCCTTGATCCACACGAAGGGAAGTGTGAAACTGCTGCGAGAGCTCGGGAGGAAATCGCATCTGCAGGCCCCCACTCGACACGAGGACTGACGCCCCTGGGGAGACTCCAGAAGTACCACAAGATCCATGTCGGGACTGGAGAGGAATCCTCAGGTTCCGGCACTGGAGAGGAATCCTCAGGTTCCGGCACTGGAGAGGAATCCTCAGGTTCCGGCACTGACTCCACACAAGGTCTTAGGCTCCAGCATCGACGGGAGAGGAATCCTGAGAGGCCCCCGAGCAACTCGCATGGGGACTGGCCTTTCCTGAGGCCACGAGAGCGGGTCGCTGAGGTCCCCGTCGTAAGTCGAGAGCACCTGCCGCAACTCGAGAAAATCCAGGAGGTACACCCCTCCAGGCAGATGAGGCCCATTTCCGCTGAGGCTTCTCGAGGCTAATAACACCTAACATCTGGAACTTCCAAAGGGTCCTTCACACCCTTGCTGCAACTCAAGAAGTTCCCCAACATACCCGTCTCCACTCGAGAGGATGCACGAGAGTCTCGCCCACATGCAGAGGTGCCCCGTTTCCGCCTCCTAGCTCGAGAGGAGGTATCATTGCCCTGCGTGGTCGGGAAAGAATTCCCGGCGTTGCCGTCGCATCTCAAGAGGAGGCGCTCTCCACAGGAAAGGCGAGAGGAACTCCAGGGTCGTGCCACCATTCCGAGAGTCCCCCAGATGTCTCAGTCCATTCCAGGGAAACCTGTTTTCCCTGCACTGCCTCGGCTTTCAAGCCGAGGATCGACTCACACCACGGTGGCACGTGGGACAGCCCTGTGGGAAAGCCTCGTGGGAAAGCCTCGAGTGAAAGCCTCGAGGGAAAGCCACAGATCCCATGATCCACAAGAAGGGAAGCGCGACACTGCTGCTACAGCTCGGGAGGAAATCACACGTGCATGCCCCCAATCGAGACGAGGACTGAGTCTGCTGGGGAGACTCCAGAAGTACCCCAAGATCCATGTCAGCACTGGAGAGGAATCCTCAGATTCCTGCACCGACTCCACACAAGGTCTTAGGCCCCGGCATCGACGGGAGAGGAATCCTGAGAGGCCCCCGAGCAACTCGCATGGGGACTGGCCTTTCCTGAGGCCACCAGAGCGGGTTCCTGGGGTCCCCGTCGTAAGTCGAGAGAATCGGCCGCAACTCGAGAAAATCCAGGAGGTTCTCCCCTCCAGGCGAGTTGAGGCCCATTTCTGCTGAGGCGTCTCGAGGCTAATCACACCTAACCTCTGGAACTTCCAAAGGGACCTTCACACCCTTGCTGCAACTCAAGAAGTTCCCCGACATACCCGTCTTCACTGGAGAGGAAGCACGAGAGTCCCGACCACATCCAGAGGAGCCCCGTTTCCGCCTCATAGCTTGAGAGGAGGGATCCTTTCCCTGTGTGGTCGGGAAAGAATTCCCGGCATTCCCGTCGCATCTCAAGAGGAGGTGCTCTCCACAGGAAAGGCGAGAGGAACTCCAGGGTCGTGCCACCATTCCCAGAGTCCCCCAGATTTCTCAGTCCATTCCAGGGAAACCTGTTTTCCCTGCACTGCCTCGACTTTCAAGCCGAGGATCCACTCACACCACGGTGGCCCGTGGGACAGCCCTGAGGGAAAGCCTCGTGGGAAAGCCTCCTGGGAAAGACTCGATGGAAAGCCACAGATCCCTTGATCCACGCGAAGGGAAGCGTGACATTGCTGCTACAGCTCGGGAGGAAAGCGCACGTGCATGCCCCGACTCGAGACGAGGACTGACTCCCCTGGGGAGACTCCAGAAGTACCCCAGGATCCATGTCAGCACTGGAGAGCAAAGCTCTAGGTTCCGGCACCGACTCCACCCAAGGTCTTAGGCCCCGGCATCGAAGGAAGAGGAATCCTGAGAGGACCCCGAGCAACTCGCATGGGGACTGGCCTTTCCTGTGGCTACCAGAGCGGGTCCCTGATGTCCCCGTCGTAATTCGAGAGCACCTACCGCAACTCGAGAAAATCCAGGAGGTTCTCCCCTCCAGGCGAGATGAGGCCCATTTCCCCTGAGTCGTATCGAGACTAATCACACCTAACCTCTGGAACTTCCAAAGGGTCCTTCACACCCTTGCTGCAACTCAAGAAGTTCCCCGACATACCCGTCTCCACTTGAGAGGAAGCACGAGAGTCCCGCCCACATTCAGAGGAGCCCCGTTTCCGCTTCCTTGCTCTAGAGGAGGGAACCCTTCCCTGAGTGGCCGGGAAAGAATTCCCGGCGTTCCCGTCGCACCTCAAGAGCAGTCGCTCTCCACAGGAATGGCGAGAGGAACTCCAGGGTGGTGCCACCATTCCCAGAGTCCCCCAGATGTCTCAGTCCATTCCAGGGAAACCTGTTTTCCCTGCACTGCCTCGACTTTCAAGCCGAGGATCGAGTCACACCAAGGTGGCACGTGGGAAAGCCATGTGGGAAATCCTCGTGGGAAAGCCTCGTGGGAAAGCCTCAAGGGAAAGCCCCTGATCCCTTGATCCGCGCGAAGGGAAGCATGACAATGCTGCTACAGCTCGGGAGGAAAGCGCACGTGCATGCCCCCACTCGAGACGAGGACTGACTCCCCTGGGGAGACTCCAGAAGTACCCCAAGATCCATGTCAGCACTGGAGAGGAATCCTCAGGTTCCGGCACCGACTCCGCACAAGGTCTTAGGCCCCGGCATCGACGGGAGAGGAATCCCGAGAGGCCCCCGAGCAACTCGCATGGGGACTGGCCTTTCCTGAGGCCACCAGAGCGGGTCCCTGAGGTCCCCGTCGTAAGTCGAGAGCACCTGCCGCAACTGGAGAAAATCCAGGAGGTTCTCCCCTGCAGGCGAGATGAGGCCCATTTCCGCTGAGGCGTCTCGAGGCAAATCACTCCTAACCTCTGGAACTTCCAACTGGTCCTTCACACCCTTGCTGCAACTCAAGAAGTTCCCCGACATACCCGTCTCCACTCGAGAGGAAGCACGAGAGTCCCGCCCACATCCAGAGGAGCCCCGTTTCCGCCTCCTAGCTCGAGAGGAGGGATCCTTTCCTTGCGTTGTCGGGAAAGAATTCCCGGCATTCCCGTCGCATCTCAAGAGGAGGCGCTCTCCACAGGAAAGGCGAGAGGAACTTCAGGGTCGTGCCACCATTCCCAGAGTCCCCCAGATGTCTCAGCCCATTCCAGGGAAACCTGTTCTCCCTGCACTGCCTCGACTTTCAAGCCGAGGATTGACTCACACCACGGTGGCACGTAGGAGAGCCCTGTGGGAAAGCCTCGTGGGAAAGCCTCGTGGGAAAGCCTCGTAGGGAAGCCTCGAGGGAAAGCCACAAATCCCTTGATCCACACGAAGGGAAGTGTGAAACTGCTGCGAGAGCTCGGGAGGAAATCGCATCTGCAGGCCCCCACTCGACACGAGGACTGACGCCCCTGGGGAGACTCCAGAAGTACCACAAGATCCATGTCGGGACTGGAGAGGAATCCTCAGGTTCCGGCACTGGAGAGGAATCCTCAGGTTCCGGCACTGGAGAGGAATCCTCAGGTTCCGGCACTGACTCCACACAAGGTCTTAGGCTCCAGCATCGACGGGAGAGGAATCCTGAGAGGCCCCCGAGCAACTCGCATGGGGACTGGCCTTTCCTGAGGCCACGAGAGCGGGTCGCTGAGGTCCCCGTCGTAAGTCGAGAGCACCTGCCGCAACTCGAGAAAATCCAGGAGGTACACCCCTCCAGGCAGATGAGGCCCATTTCCGCTGAGGCTTCTCGAGGCTAATAACACCTAACATCTGGAACTTCCAAAGGGTCCTTCACACCCTTGCTGCAACTCAAGAAGTTCCCCAACATACCCGTCTCCACTCGAGAGGATGCACGAGAGTCTCGCCCACATGCAGAGGTGCCCCGTTTCCGCCTCCTAGCTCGAGAGGAGGTATCATTGCCCTGCGTGGTCGGGAAAGAATTCCCGGCGTTGCCGTCGCATCTCAAGAGGAGGCGCTCTCCACAGGAAAGGCGAGAGGAACTCCAGGGTCGTGCCACCATTCCCAGAGTCCCCCAGATGTCTCAGTCCATTCCAGGGAAACCTGTTTTCCCTGCACTGCCTCGGCTTTCAAGCCGAGGATCGACTCACACCACGGTGGCACGTGGGACAGCCCTGTGGGAAAGCCTCGTGGGAAAGCCTCGAGTGAAAGCCTCGAGGGAAAGCCACAGATCCCATGATCCACAAGAAGGGAAGCGCGACACTGCTGCTACAGCTCGGGAGGAAATCACACGTGCATGCCCCCAATCGAGACGAGGACTGAGTCTGCTGGGGAGACTCCAGAAGTACCCCAAGATCCATGTCAGCACTGGAGAGGAATCCTCAGATTCCTGCACCGACTCCACACAAGGTCTTAGGCCCCGGCATCGACGGGAGAGGAATCCTGAGAGGCCCCCGAGCAACTCGCATGGGGACTGGCCTTTCCTGAGGCCACCAGAGCGGGTTCCTGGGGTCCCCGTCGTAAGTCGAGAGAATCGGCCGCAACTCGAGAAAATCCAGGAGGTTCTCCCCTCCAGGCGAGTTGAGGCCCATTTCTGCTGAGGCGTCTCGAGGCTAATCACACCTAACCTCTGGAACTTCCAAAGGGACCTTCACACCCTTGCTGCAACTCAAGAAGTTCCCCGACATACCCGTCTTCACTGGAGAGGAAGCACGAGAGTCCCGACCACATCCAGAGGAGCCCCGTTTCCGCCTCATAGCTTGAGAGGAGGGATCCTTTCCCTGTGTGGTCGGGAAAGAATTCCCGGCATTCCCGTCGCATCTCAAGAGGAGGTGCTCTCCACAGGAAAGGCGAGAGGAACTCCAGGGTCGTGCCACCATTCCCAGAGTCCCCCAGATTTCTCAGTCCATTCCAGGGAAACCTGTTTTCCCTGCACTGCCTCGACTTTCAAGCCGAGGATCCACTCACACCACGGTGGCACGTGGGACAGCCCTGAGGGAAAGCCTCGTGGGAAAGCCTCCTGGGAAAGACTCGATGGAAAGCCACAGATCCCTTGATCCACGCGAAGGGAAGCGTGACATTGCTGCTACAGCTCGGGAGGAAAGCGCACGTGCATGCCCCCACTCGAGACGAGGACTGACTCCCCTGGGGAGACTCCAGAAGTACCCCAGGATCCATGTCAGCACTGGAGAGCAAAGCTCAGGTTCCGGCACCGACTCCACCCAAGGTCTTAGGCCCCGGCATCGACGGAAGAGGAATCCTGAGAGGACCCCGAGCAACTCGCATGGGGACTGGCCTTTCCTGTGGCTACCAGAGCGGGTCCCTGATGTCCCCGTCGTAATTCGAGAGCACCTACCGCAACTCGAGAAAATCCAGGAGGTTCTCCCCTCCAGGCGAGATGAGGCCCATTTCCCCTGAGGCGTATCGAGACTAATCACACCTAACCTCTGGAACTTCCAAAGGGTCCTTCACACCCTTGCTGCAACTCAAGAAGTTCCCCGACATACCCGTCTCCACTTGAGAGGAAGCACGAGAGTCCCGCCCACATTCAGAGGAGCCCCGTTTCCGCTTCCTTGCTCTAGAGGAGGGAACCCTTCCCTGAGTGGCCGGGAAAGAATTCCCGGCGTTCCCGTCGCACCTCAAGAGCAGTCGCTCTCCACAGGAATGGCGAGAGGAACTCCAGGGTGGTGCCACCATTCCCAGAGTCCCCCAGATGTCTCAGTCCATTCCAGGGAAACCTGTTTTCCCTGCACTGCCTCGACTTTCAAGCCGAGGATCGAGTCACACCAACGGTGGCACGTGGGAAAGCCATGTGGGAAATCCTCGTGGGAAAGCCTCGTGGGAAAGCCTCAAGGGAAAGCCCCTGATCCCTTGATCCGCGCGAAGGGAAGCATGACAATGCTGCTACAGCTCGGGAGGAAAGCGCACGTGCATGCCCCCACTCGAGACGAGGACTGACTCCCCTGGGGAGACTCCAGAAGTACCCCAAGATCCATGTCAGCACTGGAGAGGAATCCTCAGGTTCCGGCACCGACTCCGCACAAGGTCTTAGGCCCCGGCATCGACGGGAGAGGAATCCCGAGAGGCCCCCGAGCAACTCGCATGGGGACTGGCCTTTCCTGAGGCCACCAGAGCGGGTCCCTGAGGTCCCCGTCGTAAGTCGAGAGCACCTGCCGCAACTGGAGAAAATCCAGGAGGTTCTCCCCTGCAGGCGAGATGAGGCCCATTTCCGCTGAGGCGTCTCGAGGCAAATCACTCCTAACCTCTGGAACTTCCAACTGGTCCTTCACACCCTTGCTGCAACTCAAGAAGTTCCCCGACATACCCGTCTCCACTCGAGAGGAAGCACGAGAGTCCCGCCCACATCCAGAGGAGCCCCGTTTCCGCCTCCTAGCTCGAGAGGAGGGATCCTTTCCTTGCGTTGTCGGGAAAGAATTCCCGGCATTCCCGTCGCATCTCAAGAGGAGGCGCTCTCCACAGGAAAGGCGAGAGGAACTTCAGGGTCGTGCCACCATTCCCAGAGTCCCCCAGATGTCTCAGCCCATTCCAGGGAAACCTGTTCTCCCTGCACTGCCTCGACTTTCAAGCCGAGGATCGACTCACACCACGGTGGCACGTAGGAGAGCCCTGTGGGAAAGCCTCGTGGGAAAGCCTCGTGGGAAAGCCTCGTAGGGAAGCCTCGAGGGAAAGCCACAAATCCCTTGATCCACACGAAGGGAAGTGTGAAACTGCTGCGAGAGCTCGGGAGGAAATCGCATCTGCAGGCCCCCACTCGACACGAGGACTGACGGCCCCTGGGGAGACTCCAGAAGTACCAACAAGATCCATGTCGGGACTGGGAGAGGAATCCTCAGGTTTCCGGCACTGGAGAGGAATCCTCAGGTTCCGGCACTGGAGAGGAATCCTCAGTCCCGGCACTGACTCCACACAAGGTCTTAGGCCTCCAAGCATCCGACGGGAGAGGAATCCTGAGAGGCCCCGAGCAACTCGCAATGGGGACTGGCCTTTCCTGAGGCCACGAGAGCGGGTCCGCTGAGGTCCCCCGTCGTAAGTCGAGAGCACCTGCCGCAACTCGAGAAAATCCAGGAGGTACACCCTCCAGGCAGATGAGGCCCATTTCCGCTGAGGCTTCTCGAGCTAATAACACCTAACATCTGAACTTCCAAAGGGTCCTTCACACCCTTGCTGCAACTCAAGAAGTTCCCAACATACCCGTCTCCACTCGAGAGGCACGAGAGTCTCGGCCCACATGCA
>NW_017193223.1:0-9906 GCF_001704415.2 Capra hircus
CCCTTTGAAAGTTGGCAGATATTCGATGTGATTAGCCTCGAGACGCCCTCAGCGGAAATGGGCCTCATCTCGCCTGGAGGGGAGAACCTCCTGGATTTTCTCGAGTTGCGGGCAGTGCTCTCGACTTACGATGGGGACCTCAGGGACCCGCTCTGGTGGCCTCACGAAAGGCCAGTCCCCATGAGAGTTGATGTGGGGCCTCTCGGAACCCTTTCCGTCGATGCCATGGCCTAAGACCTTGTGTGGTGTCGGTGTCGGATCCTGAGGATTCCTCTCCAGTGCTGACATGGATCTTGGGGTACTTCTGGAGTCTCCCCAGGGGAGTCAGTCCTCGTCTCGAGTGGGGGCATGCACGTGCCCTTTCCCCCCGAGCTGTAGCAGCAGTGTCACGCTTCCCTTTGCGTGGATCAAGGGATGTGTGGCTTTCCCTCGAGGCTTTCGCACGAGGCTCTCCACGAGACTATCCCACAAGGCTGTCCCACGTGCCACCGTGGTGTGAGTCGATCCTCGGCTTGAAAGTCGAGGCAGTGCAGGGAAAACAGGTTTCCCTGGAATGGACTGAGACATCTGGGGACTCTGGAATGGTGGCACGACCCTGGAGTTCCTCTCACCTTTCCTGTGGAGAGTGCCTCTTCTTGAGTTGCGACGGGAACGCGGGAATTTCATTCCAGACCACGATGGGAAAGGATCCCTCCTCTCGAGCTTGGAGGCGGAAATGGTGCTCCTTTGGATGTGGGGGGAACTCTCGTGCTTCCTCTCAAGTGGAGCCGGGTATGTCGGGGAACTTCTTGAGTTGCAGCAAGGGTGTGAATGACCCTTCGGAACTTCCAGAGGTTAGGTGTGATTAGCCTCGAGACGCCTCAGCGGAAATGGGCCTCATCTCGCCTGGAGGGGAGAACCTCCTGGATTGTCTCGAGTTGCGGCAGGAGCTCTCGACTTACGACGGGGACCTCAGGGACCCGCTCTGGTGGCCTCAGGAAAGGCCAGTCCCCATGCGAATTGCTCGGGGGCCTCTCGGGATTTCTCTCCCGTCGATGCCATGGCCTAAGATCTTGTGTGGAGACGGTGCCGGACCTGAGGATTTCTATCCAGTACTGACATGGATCTTGGGTACTTCTGGAGTCCCCCAGGGGAGTCAGTCCTCGTTTCGAGTCGGGGCATGCACGTGCGCTTTCCTCCCGAGCTGTAGCAGCAGTGTCACGCTTCCATTCGCGAGGATCAAGGGATCAGGGGCTTTCCCTCGAGGCTTTCCAACGAGGCTTTCCCACGAGGCTTTCCCACAGGGCTGCTCCACGGCCACCATGGTGTGAGTCGATCCTCGGCTTGAAAGTCGAGGCAGTGCAGGGAAAACAGGTTTCCCTGGAATGGACTGAGACATCTGGGGGATCTGGGAATGGTGGCAAGACCCTGAAGTTCCTCTCGCCTTTCCTGTGGAGAGCGCCTCCTCGTGAGATGCGACGGGAACGCCAGGAATTCTTTCCCTACCAGGCAGGGAAAGGATCCCTCCTCTCGAGCAAGGAGGCGACAAGGGGCTCCTCTGGATGTGGGCGGGACTCTCGTGCTTCCTCTCGAGTGGAGACGGGTATGTCGGGGAACTTCTTGAGTTGCAGCAAGGGTGTGAAGGACTCTTAGGAAGTTCCAGAGGTTAGGTGTGATTAGCCTCGAGACGCCTCAGCGGAAATGGTCCTCATCTCGGCTGGAGGGGAGAACCTCCTGGATTTTCTCGAGTTGCGTCAGGTGCTCTCGACTTACGACAGGGACCTCAGGGACCCGCTCTGGTGGCCTCAATAAAGGCCAGTCCCCATGAGAGTTGCTGTGGGGCCTCTCGGGATTCCTTTCCCGTCGATGCCAGGGCCTCAGACCTTGTGTGGAGTCGGTGTCGGATCCTGAGTATTCCTCTCCAGTGCTGACATGCATCTTGGGGTACTTCTGGAGTCTCCCCAGGGGAGTCAGTCCTCGTCTCGAGTGGGGGCATGCACGTGCGCTTTCCTCCCGTGCTGTAGCAGCAGTGTCACGCTTCCCTTCGCGAAGATCAGGGGATCAGGGGCTTTCCCTCGAGGCTTTCCCACGAGGCTTTCCCACGAAGCTTTCCCACAGGGCTGCTCCACGTGCCACCGTGGTGTGTGTCGATCGTCGGCTTGAAAGTCGAGGCAGTGCAGGGAACACAGGCTTCCCTGGAATGGACTGAGACATCTGGGGGACTCTGGGAATGGTGGCACGACCCTGGAGTTCCTCTCACCTTTCCTGTGGAGAGTGCCTCTTCTTGAGTTGCGACGGTAACGCGGGGAATTCATTCCCGACCACGATGGGAAAGGATCCCTCCTCTCGAGCTTGGAGGCGGAAATGGGGCTCCTTTGGATGTGGGGGAACTCTCGTGCTTCCTCTCAAGTGGAGCCGGGTATGTCGGGGAACTTCTTGAGTTGCAGCAAGGGTGTGAATGACCCTTCGGAAGTTCCAGAGGTTAGGTGTGATTAGCCTCGAGACGCCTCAGCGGAAATGGGCCTCATCTCGCCTGGAGGGGAGAACCTCCTGGATTGTCTCGAGTTGCGGCAGGATCTCTCGACTTACGACGGGGACCTCAGGGACCCGCTCTGGTGGCCTCAGGAAAGGCCAGTCCCCATGCGAATTGCTCGGGGGCCTCTCGGAATTTCTCTCCCGTCGATGCCATGGCCTAAGATCTTGTGTGGAGACGGTGCCGGACCTGAGGATTTCTATCCAGTACTGACATGGATCTTGGGGTACTTCTGGAGTCCCCCAGGGGAGTCAGTCCTCGTTTCGAGTCGGGGCATGCACGTGCGCTTTCCTCCCGAGCTGTAGCAGCAGTGTCACGCTTCCATTCGCGAGGATCAAGGGATCAGGGGCTTTCCCTCGAGGCTTTCCAACGAGGCTTTCCCACGAGGCTTTCCCACAGGGCTGCTCCACGTGCCACCATGGTGTGAGTCGATCCTCGGCTTGAAAGTCGAGGCAGTGCAGGGAAAACAGGTTTCCCTGGAATGGACTGAGACATCTGGGGGATCTGGGAATGGTGGCAAGACCCTGAAGTTCCTCTCGCCTTTCCTGTGGAGAGCGCCTCCTCGTGAGATGCGACGGGAACGCCAGGAATTCTTTCCCTACCAGGCAGGGAAAGGATCCCTCCTCTCGAGCAAGGAGGCGACAAGGGGCTCCTCTGGATGTGGGCGGGACTCTCGTGCTTCCTCTCGAGTGGAGACGGGTATGTCGGGGAACTTCTTGAGTTGCAGCAAGGGTGTGAAGGACCCTTAGGAAGTTCCAGAGGTTAGGTGTGATTAGCCTCGAGACGCCTCAGCGGAAATGGTCCTCATCTCGGCTGGAGGGGAGAATCTCCAGGATTTTCTCGAGTTGCGGCAGGTGCTCTCGACTTACGACGGGGACCTCAGGGACCCGCTCTGGTTGCCTCAGGAAAGGCCAGTCCCCATGCGAGTTGCTCGGGGGCCTCTCGGGATTCCTCTCCCGTCGATTTTGGGGCCTAAGACCTTATGTGGAGTCGGTGCCGGAACCTGAGGATTCCTCTCCAGTGCCGACATGGATCTTGGGGTACTTCTGGAGTCTCCCCTGGGGAGTCAGTCCTCGTCTCGAGTCGGGGCATGCACGTACGCTTTCCTCCCGAGCTTTAGCAGCATTGTCGGTCTTCCCTTCGTGTGGATCAAGGGATCTGTGGCTTTCCCTCGAGGCTTTCCGACGTGGCTTTCCCACGACGCTTTAACCACAGGGCTGTCCCACGTGCCACCGTGGTGTGAGTCGATCCTCGGTTTTAAAGTCGAGGCAGGGCAGGAAAAACAGGTTTCCCTGGAATGGACTGAGATATCTGGGGGACTCTGGGAATGGTGACAATACCCTGGAGTTCCTCTCGCCTTTCCTGTGGAGAGCGCCTCCTCTTGAGATGCGACGGAAATGCCGGGAATTCTTTCCCGACCACGCAGGGAAAGGATCCCTCCTCTCGAGCTAGGAGGCGGAAACAGGGCTCCTCTGGATGTTGGCGGGACTCTCGTGCTTCCTCTCGGGTGGAGACGGGTATGTGGGGAACTTCTTGAGTTGCAGCAAGGGTGTGAAGGACCCTTTGGAAGTTCCAGATTTTAGATGTGATTAGCCTGGAGACTCCTCAGCGGAAATGGGCCTCATCTCGCCTGGAGGGGAGAACCTCTTGGATTATCTCGAGTTGCGGCAGTTGCTCTCGACGTACGATAGGGACCTCAGGGACCCGTTCTGGTGGCCTCAGGAAAGGCCAGTCCCCAGGCGAGTTGCTGGGGGGCCTATCAGGGTTCCTCTACCGTCGTTGCTGGGGCCTAAGACCTTGTGTGGAGTCGGTGCCGGAACCTGAGGATTCCTCTCCAGTGCTGACATGGATATTGGGGTACTTCTGGAGTCTCCCCTGGGGAGTCAGTCCTCATCTCCAGTCGGGGCATGCACGTGCACTTTCCTCCCGAGCTGTAGCAGCAGTGTCACTCTTCCCTTCGCGTGGATCAAGGGATCTGTGGCTTTCCCTCGAGGCTTTCCCACGAGGCTTTCCCATGAAGCTTTCCCACAGGGCTGTCCCACGTGCCACCGTGGTGTGAGTCGATCCTCGGCTTGAAAGTCGAGGCAGTTCAGGGAAAACAGGTTTCCCTGGAATGGACTGAGACATCTGGGGGACTCTGGGAATGGTGGCACGACCCTGGAGTTCCTCTCGCCTTTCCTGTGGAGAGCGCCTCCTCTTGAAATGCGACGGGAACAACGGGAATTCTTTCCCGACCACGCAGGGAATGGATCCCTCCTCTCGAGCTAGGAGGCGGAAACGGGGCTCCTCTGGATGTGGGCGGAACTCTCGTGCTTCCTCTTGAGTGGAGACGGGCATGTCGGGGAATTTCTTGAGTTGCAGCAAGGGTGTGAAGGACCCTTTGAAAGTTGCAGATATTCGATGTGATTAGCCTCGAGACGCCTCAGCGGAAATGGGCCTCATCTCGCCTGGAGGGGAGAACCTCCTGGATTTTCTCGAGTTGCGGCAGTGCTCTCGACTTACGATGGGGACCTCAGGGACCCGCTCTGGTGGCCTCACGAAAGGCCAGTCCCCATGAGAGTTGATGTGGGGCCTCTCGGGAACCCTTTCCCGTCGATGCCATGGCCTAAGACCTTGTGTGGTGTCGGTGTCGGATCCTGAGGATTCCTCTCCAGTGCTGACATGGATCTTGGGGTACTTCTGGAGTCTCCCCAGGGGAGTCAGTCCTCGTCTCGAGTGGGGGCATGCACGTGCCCTTTCCCCCCGAGCTGTAGCAGCAGTGTCACGCTTCCCTTTGCGTGGATCAAGGGATGTGTGGCTTTCCCTCGAGGCTTTCGCACGAGGCTCTCCCACGAGACTATCCCACAAGGCTGTCCCACGTGCCACCGTGGTGTGAGTCGATCCTCGGCTTGAAAGTCGAGGCAGTGCAGGGAAAACAGGTTTCCCTGGAATGGACTGAGACATCTGGGGGACTCTGGGAATGGTGGCACGACCCTGGAGTTCCTCTCACCTTTCCTGTGGAGAGTGCCTCTTCTTGAGTTGCGACGGGAACGCGGGGAATTCATTCCAGACCACGATGGGAAGGATCCCTCCTCTCGAGCTTGGAGGCGGAAATGGTGCTCCTTTGGATGTGGGGGGAACTCTCGTGCTTCCTCTCAAGTGGAGCCGGGTATGTCGGGGAACTTCTTGAGTTGCAGCAAGGGTGTGAATGACCCTTCGGAACTTCCAGAGGTTAGGTGTGATTAGCCTCGAGACGCCTCAGCGGAAATGGGCCTCATCTCGCCTGGAGGGGAGAACCTCCTGGATTGTCTCGAGTTGCGGCAGGAGCTCTCGACTTACGACGGGGACCTCAGGGACCCGCTCTGGTGGCCTCAGGAAAGGCCAGTCCCCATGCGAATTGCTCGGGGGCCTCTCGGGATTTCTCTCCCGTCGATGCCATGGCCTAAGATCTTGTGTGGAGACGGTGCCGGACCTGAGGATTTCTATCCAGTACTGACATGGATCTTGGGGTACTTCTGGAGTCCCCCAGGGGAGTCAGTCCTCGTTTCGAGTCGGGGCATGCACGTGCGCTTTCCTCCCGAGCTGTAGCAGCAGTGTCACGCTTCCATTCGCGAGGATCAAGGGATCAGGGGCTTTCCCTCGAGGCTTTCCAACGAGGCTTTCCCACGAGGCTTTCCCACAGGGCTGCTCCACGGCCACCATGGTGTGAGTCGATCCTCGGCTTGAAAGTCGAGGCAGTGCAGGGAAAACAGGTTTCCCTGGAATGGACTGAGACATCTGGGGGATCTGGGAATGGTGGCAAGACCCTGAAGTTCCTCTCGCCTTTCCTGTGGAGAGCGCCTCCTCGTGAGATGCGACGGGAACGCCAGGAATTCTTTCCCTACCAGGCAGGGAAAGGATCCCTCCTCTCGAGCAAGGAGGCGACAAGGGGCTCCTCTGGATGTGGGCGGGACTCTCGTGCTTCCTCTCGAGTGGAGACGGGTATGTCGGGGAACTTCTTGAGTTGCAGCAAGGGTGTGAAGGACTCTTAGGAAGTTCCAGAGGTTAGGTGTGATTAGCCTCGAGACGCCTCAGCGGAAATGGTCCTCATCTCGGCTGGAGGGGAGAACCTCCTGGATTTTCTCGAGTTGCGTCAGGTGCTCTCGACTTACGACAGGGACCTCAGGGACCCGCTCTGGTGGCCTCAATAAAGGCCAGTCCCCATGAGAGTTGCTGTGGGGCCTCTCGGGATTCCTTTCCCGTCGATGCCAGGGCCTCAGACCTTGTGTGGAGTCGGTGTCGGATCCTGAGTATTCCTCTCCAGTGCTGACATGCATCTTGGGGTACTTCTGGAGTCTCCCCAGGGGAGTCAGTCCTCGTCTCGAGTGGGGGCATGCACGTGCGCTTTCCTCCCGTGCTGTAGCAGCAGTGTCACGCTTCCCTTCGCGAAGATCAGGGGATCAGGGGCTTTCCCTCGAGGCTTTCCCACGAGGCTTTCCCACGAAGCTTTCCCACAGGGCTGCTCCACGTGCCACCGTGGTGTGTGTCGATCGTCGGCTTGAAAGTCGAGGCAGTGCAGGGAACACAGGCTTCCCTGGAATGGACTGAGACATCTGGGGGACTCTGGGAATGGTGGCACGACCCTGGAGTTCCTCTCACCTTTCCTGTGGAGAGTGCCTCTTCTTGAGTTGCGACGGTAACGCGGGGAATTCATTCCCGACCACGATGGGAAAGGATCCCTCCTCTCGAGCTTGGAGGCGGAAATGGGGCTCCTTTGGATGTGGGGGGAACTCTCGTGCTTCCTCTCAAGTGGAGCCGGGTATGTCGGGGAACTTCTTGAGTTGCAGCAAGGGTGTGAATGACCCTTCGGAAGTTCCAGAGGTTAGGTGTGATTAGCCTCGAGACGCCTCAGCGGAAATGGGCCTCATCTCGCCTGGAGGGGAGAACCTCCTGGATTGTCTCGAGTTGCGGCAGGATCTCTCGACTTACGACGGGGACCTCAGGGACCCGCTCTGGTGGCCTCAGGAAAGGCCAGTCCCCATGCGAATTGCTCGGGGGCCTCTCGGGATTTCTCTCCCGTCGATGCCATGGCCTAAGATCTTGTGTGGAGACGGTGCCGGACCTGAGGATTTCTATCCAGTACTGACATGGATCTTGGGGTACTTCTGGAGTCCCCCAGGGGAGTCAGTCCTCGTTTCGAGTCGGGGCATGCACGTGCGCTTTCCTCCCGAGCTGTAGCAGCAGTGTCACGCTTCCATTCGCGAGGATCAAGGGATCAGGGGCTTTCCCTCGAGGCTTTCCAACGAGGCTTTCCCACGAGGCTTTCCCACAGGGCTGCTCCACGTGCCACCATGGTGTGAGTCGATCCTCGGCTTGAAAGTCGAGGCAGTGCAGGGAAAACAGGTTTCCCTGGAATGGACTGAGACATCTGGGGGATCTGGGAATGGTGGCAAGACCCTGAAGTTCCTCTCGCCTTTCCTGTGGAGAGCGCCTCCTCGTGAGATGCGACGGGAACGCCAGGAATTCTTTCCCTACCAGGCAGGGAAAGGATCCCTCCTCTCGAGCAAGGAGGCGACAAGGGGCTCCTCTGGATGTGGGCGGGACTCTCGTGCTTCCTCTCGAGTGGAGACGGGTATGTCGGGGAACTTCTTGAGTTGCAGCAAGGGTGTGAAGGACCCTTAGGAAGTTCCAGAGGTTAGGTGTGATTAGCCTCGAGACGCCTCAGCGGAAAATGGTCCTCATCTCGGCTGGAGGGGAGAATCTCCAGGATTTTCTCGAGTTGCGGCAGGTGCTCTCGACTTACGACGGGGACCTCAGGGACCCGCTCTGGTTGCCTCAGGAAAGGCCAGTCCCCATGCGAGTTGCTCGGGGGCCTCTCGGGATTCCTCTCCCGTCGATTTTGGGGCCTAAGACCTTATGTGGAGTCGGTGCCGGAACCTGAGGATTCCTCTCCAGTGCCGACATGGATCTTGGGGTACTTCTGGAGTCTCCCCTGGGGAGTCAGTCCTCGTCTCGAGTCGGGGCATGCACGTACGCTTTCCTCCCGAGCTTTAGCAGCATTGTCGGTCTTCCCTTCGTGTGGATCAAGGGATCTGTGGCTTTCCCTCGAGGCTTTCCGACGTGGCTTTCCCACGACGCTTTAACACAGGGCTGTCCCACGTGCCACCGTGGTGTGAGTCGATCCTCGGTTTTAAAGTCGAGGCAGGGCAGGAAAAACAGGTTTCCCTGGAATGGACTGAGACATCTGGGGACTCTGGGAATGGTGACAATACCCTGGAGTTCCTCTCGCTTTCCTGTGGAGAGCGCCTCCTCTTGAGATGCGACGGAAATGCCGGGAATTCTTTCCCGACCACGCAGGGAAAGGATCCCTCCTCTCGAGCTAGGAGGCGGAAACAGGGCTCCTCTGGATGTTGGCGGGACTCTCGTGCTTCCTCTCGGGTGGAGACGGGTATGTGGGGAACTTCTTGAGTTGCAGCAAGGGTGTGAAGGACCCTTTGGAAGTTCCAGATTTTAGATGTGATTAGCCTGGAGACTCCTCAGCGGAAATGGGCCTCATCTCGCCTGGAGGGGAGAACCTCTTGGATTATCTCGAGTTGCGGCAGTTGCTCTCGACGTACGATAGGGACCTCAGGGACCCGTTTCTGGTGGCCTCAGGAAAGGCCAGTCCCCAGGCGAGTTGCTGGGGGGCCTATCAGGGTTTCCTCTACCGTCGTTGCTGGGGCCTAAGACCTTGTGTGGAGTCGGTGCCGGAACCTGAGGATTCCTCTCCAGTGCTGACATGGATATTGGGGTACTTCTGGAGTCTCCCCGGGGAGTCAGTCCTCATCTCCAGTCGGGGCATGCACGTGCACTTTCCTCCCGAGCTGTAGCAGCAGTGTCACTCTTCCTTCGCGTGGATCAAGGGATCTGTGGCTTTCCCTCGAGGCTTTCCCCACGAGGCTTTCCCATGAAGCTTTCCCACAGGGCTGTCCCACGTGCCACCGTGGTGTGAGTCGATCCTCGGCTTGAAAGTCGAGGCAGTTCAGGGAAAACAGGTTTCCCTGGAATGGACTGAGACATCTGGGGGACTCTGGGAATGGTGGCACGACCCTGGAGTTCCTCTCGCCTTTCCTGTGGAGAGCGGCCCTCCTCTTGAAATGCGACGGGAACAACGGGAATTCTTTCCGACCACGCAGGGAATGGATCCCTCCTCTCGAGCTAGGAGGCGGAAAGGGGCTCCTCTGGATGTGGGCGGAACTCTCGTGCTTCCTCTTGAGTGGAGACGGGCATGTCGGGAATTTTTGAGTTGCAGCAAGGGTGTGAAGGACCCTTTTGAAAAGTTGCAGATATTCGATGTGATTAGCCCTCGAGACGCCTCAGCGGAAATGGGCCTCATCTCGCCTGGAGGGGAGAACCTCCTGGATTTTTCTCGAGTTGCGGCAGTGCTCTCGACTTAC
>NW_017193224.1:0-9905 GCF_001704415.2 Capra hircus
GGAAGCCTCGAGGGAAAGCACAGAACCCTTGATTCACGCGAAGGGAAGCGTGACACTGCTGCTACAGCTCGGGAGGAAAGCGGACTTGCATGACCACACTCGAGACCAGGACTGACTCCCCTGGGGAGACTCCAGAAGTACCCCAAGATCCATGTCAGCCCTGGAGAGGAATCCTCAGGTTTCGGCACCGACTCCACACAATTTCTTAGGCCCTGCACCGACGGGAGAGGAATCCCGAGAGGTCGCGTGCAACTTGCATGGGGACTGGCCTTTCCTGAGGGCACCAGAGCGGGTCCCTGAGTGCGCGTCATAAACGGGAGAACACCTGCACCAACTCGAGAAAATGCAGGAGGTTCTGCCTCCAGGCGAGATGAAGCCCATTTCCTCTGAGGCGTCCCCAGGCTAATCACACCTAACCTCTGGAACTTACAAAGGGCCTTCACACCCTTGCTACAACTCAAGAAGTTCCCCGACATACCCGTCTCCACTCAAGAGGAAGCACAAGAGTCCGCCCAAATCAAGAGCAGCCCCGTTTCCGCCTCCTAGCTGGAGAAGAGGGATCCTTTTCCTGCGTCGTCGGGAAAGAATTCCCAGTGTTTCCGTCGCATCTCAAGAGGAGGCGCTCTCCACAGGAAAGCCGAGAGGAACTCCAGGGTCATGCCACCATTCCCACAGTCCCCCAGATATTTCAGTCTATTCCAGGGAAACCTGTTTTCCCTGCACCGCCTCGACTTTCAAGCCGAGAATCGACTCAAACCATGGTGGCACGTGGACAACCCTTTGGGAAAGCCTCGTGGGAAAGCCTCATGGGATAGCCTTGAGGGAAAGCCACATGTCCCTTGATCCAAGTGAAGGGAAGCGTGACACTGCTGCTACAGCTCAGGAGGAAAGCGCACTTGCATGCCCACACTCGAGACCAGGACTGACTCCCCTGGGGAGACTACAGAAGTACCCCAAGATCCATGTCAGCCCTGGAGAGGAATCCTCAGGTTCCGGCACCGACTCCACACAAGGTCTTAGGCCCGGTATCGAAGGAGAGGGAATCCGAGAGGTCCCGTGCAACGTGCATGGGGACTGGCCTTTCCTGAGGCACCAGAGCGGGTCCCTGAGGCCCCGTCGTCGTAGTCTAGAGCACCTGCGCAACTTGAGAAAATCCAGGAGGTTCTCCCTTCCAGCCGAGATGAGGACCATTTCCGCTGAGGTGTCTCAAGGCTAATCACACCTAACCTCTGGAACTTACAAAGGGTCCTTCACATCCTTGCTGCAACTCAAGAAGTTCCCCGAATACCCGTCTCCACTCGAGAGGAAGTACGAGAGTCCCGCCCACATCCAGAGGAGCCCCGTTTCCGCCTCATAGCTCGAGAGGAGGGATCCTTTCCCTGCGTGGTCGGGAAAGAATTCCCGGCGTTCCCGTTGCAACTCAAGAGGAGGGCGCTCTCCACCTGAAAGGCGAGAGGGATTCAAGGCTCGTGCCACCATTCCCAGAGTCCCGCAGATGTCTCAGTCCATTCCAGGGAACCTGTTTTCCCTCCACTGCCTCGACTTTCAAGCCGAGGATTGAATCACACCACGGTGGCACGTGGGACAGCCCTGTGGAAAGCCTCGTTGGAAAGCCTCGTGGGAAAGCCGAGGGAAAGCCACAGATCCCTTGATCCACGCGAAGGGAAGCGTGACACTGCTGCTACAGCTCGAGAGGAAAGCGCACGTGCAGTGCGCCCACTCGAGACGAGGACTGACTCCCCTGGGGAGACTCCAGAAGTACCCCAAGATCCATGTCAGCACTGGAGAAGAATCCTCAGGTTCCAGGCACCGGACTCCCACACAAGGCTCTTAGGCCCCGGCATCGTCGGGAGAGGAATCCCGAGAGGCCCCGAGCAACTCGCATGGGGACTGGCCTTTCCTGAGGCCACCAGAGCGGGTCCCTGAGGTCCCCATCGTAACGCGAGAACATCCTGCACGCAACTCGAAGAAAATGCAGGAGGTTCTCCCCTCCAGGCGAGATGAGGCCAATTTCCTCTGAGGCGTCCACAGGCTTATCAGACCTAACCTCTGGAACTTCCAAAGGGTCCTTCACATCCTTGCTGCAACTCAAGAAGTTCCCCGACATACCCGTCTCCACTCGAGAGGAAGCACGAGAGTCCAGCCACATCCAGAGGAGCCTCGTTTCCGCCTCATGGCTCGAGAGGAGGGATCCTTTCACTGCGTGGTCGGGAAAGAATTCCCGTCATTCCCCTCGCATCTCAAGAGGAGGCGCTCTCCACAGGAAAGGCGAGAGGGAACTCCAGGGTCGTGCCACCATTCCCAGAGTCCCCCAGATGTCTCAGTCCATTCCAGGGAAACCTGTTTTCCCTGCACTGCCTCGACTTTCAAGCTGAGGGATCGACTAACACAACGGTGACACGTGGGTCAGCCCTGTGGGAAAGCCTCGTGGGAAAGCCTCGTGGGAAAGCCTCGTGGGAAAACCTCGAGGGAAATCCACAGATCCCTTGATCCACGCGATGGGAAGCGTGACACTGCTGCTACAGCTCGGGAGAAAAGCGCACGTGCATGCCCCCACTCGAGACGAGGACTGACTCCCCTGGGGAGACTCCAGAAGTAACCCAAGATCCATGTCAGCACTGGAGAGGAATCCTCAGGTTCAGGCACCGACTTCACACAAGGTCTTACGTCCCGGCATCAATGGGAGAGGCATCCCGAGAGGCCCCCGAGCAACGCGCTTGTGGACTGGCCTTTCCTGAGGCCACCAGAGCGGGTCCCTGAGATACCCGTCGTATGTCGAAGCACCTGCAGCAACTCGAGAAAATCCAGGAGGTTCTCCCCTCCAGGCGAGGTGAGGCTCCTTTCTGCTGAGGCGTCTCGAGGCTAATCACACCTACCCTCTGGAACTTCCAAAGGGTCCTTCACACCCTTCCTGCAACTCAACAAGTTCCCGGATATACCCGTCTCCACTCGAGAGGAAGCACGAGGGTCCCGCCCACATCCAGAGGAGCCCCGTTACCGCCTCCTAGCTCGAGAGGTGGGATCCTTTCCCTGCAGGGTCGGGAAAGAATTCCCGGCGATCCCGTTGCATCTCAAGAGGAGGCGCTCTCCACCTGAAAGGCGAGACGGACTCAAGAGTCGTGCCACCATTCCCAGAGTCCCGCAGATGTCTCAGTCCATTCCAGGGAAACCTGTTTTCCCTGCACTGCCTCGGCTTTCAAGCCGAGGATCGAATCACACCACGGTGGCACGTGGGACAGCCCTGTGGGAAAGCCTCGTTGGGAAAGCCTCGTGGGAAAGCCTCGAGGGAAAGCCACAGATCCCTTGATCCACGCGAAGGGAAGCGTGACACTGCTGCTACAGCTCGAGAGGAAAGCGCACGTGCAGCGCCCACTCGAGACGAGGACTGACTCCCCTGGGGAGACTCCAGAAGTACCCCAAGATCCATGTCAGCACTGGAGAGGAATCCTCAGGTTCCGGCACCGACTCCACACAAGGTCTTAGGCCCCGGCATCGACGGGAGAGGAATCCCGAGAGGCCCCGAGCAACTCGCATGGGGACTGGCCTTTCCTGAGGCCACCAGAGCGGGTCCCTGATGTCCCCGTCATAAGTCGAGAGCACCTGCCGCAACTCGAGAATATCCAGGAGGTTCTCCTCTCCAGGCGAGATGAGGCCCATTTCCGCTGAGGTGTCTGGAGGCTAATCACATCTAACTTCTGGAACTTCCAAGGATTCCTTCACACCCTTGCTGCAACTCAAGAAGTTCCAGGACATACCCGTCTCCACTCGAGAGGAAGCACGAGAGTCCCGCCCACATAAGAGGAGCCCCGTTTCCGCCTCCTAGCTCGAGAGGAGGGATCCTTTCCCTGCGTGGTCGGGAAAGAATTCCCGGCGATTCCCGTCGCATCTCAAGAGGAGGCGCTCTCCACAGGAAAGGCGAGAGGAACTCCAGGGTCCTGCCACCATTCCCAGAGTTCCCCAGATGTCTCACTCCATTCCAGGGAAACCTGTTTTCCCTGCACTGCCTCGACTTTCAAGCCGAGGATCGACTCACAACACGGTGGCACGTGGGACAGCCCTGTGGGAAAGCCTCGTTGGAAAGCCTGGAGCTGGAAAGACCACAGATCCCTTGATCCACGCGAAGGGAAGCGTGACACTGCTGCTTACAGCTCGGAGGAAAAGCGCACGTGCATTCTCCCACTCGAGACGACGACTGACTCCCCTGGGGAGACTCCAGAAGTACCCCAAGATCCATGTCAGCACTGGAGGTGAATGCTCAGGTTCCGGCACCTACTCCACAGAAGATCTTAGGCCCCGGCATCGACGGGAGAGGAATCCCAGAGGCCACCGAGCAACTCGCATGGGGACTGGCCTTTCCTGAGGCCAACAGAGCGGGTCCCTGAGGTCCCTATCGTAAGTCGAGAGCACCTGCCGCAACTCGAGAAAATCCAGGAGGTTCTCCCCTCCAGGCGAGATGAGGCCCATTTCCGCTGAGACGTCTCGAGGCTAATCAAACCTAACCTCTGGAACTTCCAAAGGGTCCTTCACACCCTTGCTGCAACTCAAGAAGTTCCCCGACATATCCCGTTTCTACCTCGAGAGGAAGCACGAGAGTTCCCCGCACATCCAGAGGAGCCCCGTTTCCTCCTCCTAGCTCGAGAGGAAGGGATCCTTTCCCTGCGTTGTCGGGAAAGAATTCCCGGCGTTCCCGTCGCATCTCAAGAGGAGGCGCTCTCCACAGGAAAGGGGAGAGGAACTCCAGGGTCGTGCCACCATTCCCAGAGTCCCTCAGAAGTTTCAGTCCATTCCAGGGAAACCTGTTTTCCCTGCACTGCCTAGACTTTCAAGACGAGGATCGACTCACACCAAGGTGGCACGTGGGACAGCCCTGTGGGAAAGCCTCGTGGGAAAACCTCGTGGGAAAGCCTGGAGGGAAAGCCCAGATCCCTTGATCCACGCGAAGGGAAGCGCGACACTGCTGTTACAGTTCGGGAGGAAAGCACACCTCCATGCCCCACTCGAGACGAGGACTGACTCCCTTGGGGAGACTCCAGAAGTACCCCAAGTTCCATGTCAGCACTGGAGAGGAATCCTCAGGTTCCGGCACCGGACTCCACAGAAGGTCTTAGGCCCCGGCATGGACGGGAGAGGAATCCCGAGAGGCCCCAGAGCAACTCGCATGGGGACTGGCCTTTCCTGAGGCCACCAGAGCGGGTCCCTGAGGTCCCCATCGTAAGTCGAGAGCACCTGTCGCAACTCGAGAAAATCCAGGAGGTTATCCCCTCCAGGCGAGATGAGGCCCATTTCCGCTGAGGCGTCTCGAGGCTAATCACACCTAACCTCTGGAACTTCCAAAGGGTCCCTCCAAACCCTTGCTGCAACTTCAAGAAGTTTCCCCGACATACCCGTCTCCCCTCAAGAGGAAGCAAGAGAGTCCCGCCCACATCCAGAGGAGTCCCGTTTCCGCCTCCTAACTCGAGAGGAGGGATCCATTCCCTGCGTGGTCGGGGAAGAATTCCCGGCTTTCCAGTCGCAGCTCAAGAGGAGGCGCTCTCCACAGGAAAGGCCAGAGGAACTCCTGGGTCGTGCCACCATTCCCAGAGTCCCCCAGATATCTCAGTCCATTCCAGGGAAACCTGTTTTCCCTGCACTGCCTCGACGTTCAAGCCGAGGATCGATTCACACCACGGCGGCACGTGGGACATCCCTGTGGGAAAGCCTCGTGGGAAAGCCTCGGGGGAAAGCTCGAGCGAAAGCGACAGATCCCTTGATCCACGAGAAGGGAAGCGTGACCCTCCTGCTACAGCTCGGGAGGTAAGCGAACGTGCATGCCCCCACTCGAGACGAGGACTGACGCCCCTGGGGAGACTCCAGAAGTACCCCAAGATCCATGTCAGCACTGGAGAGGAATCCTCAGGTTCCGGCACCGAATCCACACAAGTTCGTAGGCCCCGGCATCGACGGGATAGGAATCCCGAGAGGCCGCTGAGCAACGCGCATGTGGACTGGCCTTTCCTGAGTCCACCAGAGCGGGTCCCTGAGGTCCCCGTCATAAGTCGAGAGCCCTCCGTAACTCAAGAAAAATCCAGGAGGTTCTCCCCTCCAGGCAAGATGAGGCCCATTTCCGCTGAGGCGTCTTGAGGCTAATCACACCTAACCTCTGGAACTTCCAAAGGGTCCTTCACACCCTTGCTGCAACTCAAGAAGTTCCCCGACATACCCGTCTCCACTCGAGAGGAAGCACGAGAGTCCCGCCCACATCCAGAGGAGCCCCATTTCTGCCTCTTAGCTCCAGAGGTGGATCCTTTCCGTGCGTTGTCTGGAAAGAATTCGCCGCGTTCCCGTCGCATCTCAAGAGGGGACGCTTTACACAGGAAAGGCGTGAGGAACTGCAGGGTCGTTCCACCATTCCCAGAGTCCCCCAGATGTCTCAGGCCATTTCAGGGAAACCTGTTTTCCCTGCACTGCCTCGACTTTCAAGCTGAGGATCGACTCACACGACGGTGGCACGTGGGACAGCCCTGTGGGAAAGCCTCGTGGGAAAGTCTCGTGAGAAAGCCTCGAAGGAAAGCCACAGATCCCTTAATCCAAGTGAAGGGAAGCGTGACACTGCTGCTACAGCTCGGGAGGAAAGCGCACCTGCATGCCCACACTTGAGACGAGGACTGACTCCCCTGGGGAGACTCCATAAGTACCCGAAGATCCATGTCAGCCCTGGAGAGGAATCCTCACGTTCCAGCACCGACTCCACACAAGGTCTTAGGCCCCGGCATCAGGGGAGAGGAATCCCGAGCGGCCCCCGTGCAACTCGTATGGGGACCTGCGTTTCCTGAGGCCACCAGAGCGGGTTCCTGATGTCCCCGTCATAAGTCAAGAGCACCTGCCGCAACTCGAGAAAATACAGGAGGTTCTCCCTTCCAGGCGAGATGAGGTCCATTTCCGCTGAGGCGTCTCGAGGCTAATCACACCTAACCTATGGAACTTCCAAAGGGTCCTTCACACCCATTGCTGCAACTCAAGAAGTTCCCCGACATACCGTCTCCACTCGAGAGGAAGCATGAGAGTCCCACCATATACAGAGGAGCCTCGTTTCCACCTCATGGCTCGAGAGGAGCGATCCTTTCACTGCGCGGTCGGGAAAGAATTCCCGGCATTCTCCTCGCATCTCAAGAGGAGGCGCTCTCCACAGGAAAGGCGAGAGGAACTCCAGGGTCGTGCCAACATTCCCAGAGTCCCCCAGATGTCTCAATCCATTCTAGGGAAACCTTTTTCCCTGCACTGCCTCGACTGTCAAGCCGAGGATCGACTCACAGCACGGTGGCACGTGGGACAGCCCTGTGGGAAAAGCCTCGTTGGAAAGCCTCGTGGGAAAGCCTCGAGTGATAACCACAAATCCCTTGATCCATGCGAAGGGAAGTGTGACACTGCTGCAAAGCTCGGGAGGAAAGCGCACGTGCATGCCCCCACTCGAGCCGAGGTCTGACGCCCCTGGGGATACTCCAGAAGTCCCCGAAGATCCATGTCGGCATTGGAGAGGAATCCTCAGGTTCCGGCACTGACTCCACACAAGATCTTAGGCCCCGGCATCGACGGGAGAGGAATCCCGAAGAGGCCCCCGAGCAACTCGCATGGGAACTGGCCTTTCCTGAGGCCACCAGAGCGGGTCCCTGAGGTCCCCGTCGTAAGACGAGATAACCTGCCGCAACTCGAGAAAATCCAGGAGGTTCTCCCCTCCAGGCGAGCTGAGGCCCATTTCCGCTGAGGTATCTCAAGGCTAATCACAACTTACCTCTGGAACTTCCAAAGGGTCATTCACACCCTTGCTGCAACTCAAGAAATTCCCCGACATACCCGTCTCCACTCGAGAGGAAGCACGAGAGTCCTGCCCACATCCAGAGGAGCCCCGTTTCCGCCTCCTAGCTGGAGAGGAGGGATCCTTTCACTGCGGGGTCGGGATGGAATTCCCGGTGTTCCCGTCACATCTCAAGAGGAGGCGCTCTCCACCGGAAAGGCGAGAGGAATTTCAGGGTCGTGCCACCATTCCCAGAGTCCCCTGGATGTCTCAGTCCATTCCAGGGAAACCTGTTTTCCCTGCACTGCCTCGCTTTCAAGCCGAGGATCGACTCACACAACGGTGGCACGTGGGACAGCCCTGTGAGAAAGCCTCGTGGGAAAGACTCTTGGGAAAGCCTAGATGGAAAGCCACAGATCCGTTGATCCACGCGAAGGGAAGCGTCACTCTGCTGCTACAGCTCGGGAGGAAAGTGCACGTGCATGCCCCCACTCGAGTAGAGGACTGGACTGCCCTGGGGAGACACCAGAAGTACCCCAAGATCCATGTCAGCACTGGAGAGGAATCCTCAGGTTCCGGCACCGAGTCCACACAAGATCTAAGGCCCCGGCATCGACAGGAGAGGAATCCCGAGAGGCCCCCGTGCAACTCGCATGGGGACTGGCCTTTCCTGAGGCCACCAGCAGCGGGTCCCTGAGTTCCCCGTCGTAAGTCGAGAGCACCAGCCGCAACTCGAGAAATCCAGGAGGTTCTCCCCTCCAGGCGAGCTGAGACCTATTTCTGCTGAGGTATCTCGAGGCTAATCACACCCTTACCTCTGGAACTTCCAAAGGGTCCTTCACACCCATGCTGCCAACTCAAGAAGTTCCCCGACATACCCGTCTCCACACGAGTGGAAGCACGAGAGTCCCGCACACATTCAGAGGAGCCCCGTTTCCGCCTCCTAGCTCGAGAGGAGGGATCCTTTCCCTGCGTGGTCCGGAAAGAATTCCCGGAGTTTCCCGACGCATCTCAAGAGGAGGCGCTCTCCACAGGAAAGGCGAGAGGAAGTTCAGGTCGTGCCACCATTCCACAGAGTCCCCCAGAAGTCTCAGTCCATTCCAGGTAAACCTGTTTTCCCTGCACTGCCTCGACTTTCAAGGGAAGGATCGACTCACACCAAGGTGGCACGTGGGACAGCCCTGTGGGAAAGCCTCGTGGGAAAACCTCGTGGGAAAGCCTGGAGGGAAAGCCCCAGATCCCTTGATCACGCGAAGGGAAGCGCGACACTGCTGTTACAGCTCGGGAGGAAAGCACACCTGCATGCCCCACTCGAGACGAGGACTGACTCCCCTGGGGAGACTCCAGAAGTACCCCAAGTTCCATGTCAGCACTGGACAGGAAACCTCAGGTTCTGGCACCGACTCCACAGAAGGTCTTAGGCCCCGGCATCGACGGGAGAGGAATCCCGAGAGGCCCCAGAGCAACTCGTATGGGACTGGCCTTTCCTGAGGCCACCAGAGCGGGTCCCTGAGGTCCCCATCGTAAGTCGAGAGCACCTGTCGCAACTCGAGAAAATCCAGGAGGTTATCCCCTCCAGGCGAGATGAGGCCCATTTCCGCTGAGGCGTCTCGAGGCTAATCACACCTAACCTCTGGAACTTCCAAAGGGTCCTCAAACCCTTGCTGCAACTTAAGAGTTCCCCGACATACCCGTCTCCCCTCAAGAGGAAGCAAGAGAGTCCCGCCCACATCCAGAGGAGTCCCGTTTCCGCCTCCTAACTCGAGAGGAGGGATCCATTCCCTGCGTGGTCGGGGAAGAATTCCCGGCTTTCCAGTAGCAGCTCAAGAGGAGGCGCTCTCCACAGGAAAGGGCCAGAGGAACTCCTGGGTCGTGCCACCATTCCAGAGTCCCCCAGATATCTCAGTCCATTCCAGGGAAACCTGTTTTCCCTGCACTGCCTCGACTCGTCACAGGCACGGGGCACGTGGGACAGCCCTGGGGAAGCCTGGGAAAGCCTCGTGGGAAAGCCTCGAGGGAAAGCCACAGACCCCTTGATCCACGCAAATGAAGCGTGACACTGCTGCTACAGCTCGGAGGAAAGCGCACGTGCATGCCCCCACTCGAGACGAGGACTGACTCCCCTGGGGAGACT
>NW_017193225.1:0-9905 GCF_001704415.2 Capra hircus
GGGAGAGAAATCCGAGGGGCTCCCGAGCAACTCACATGGGGACTGGCCTTTCCTGAGGCCACCAGAGCGGGTCCCTGTGGTTCCCGACATAAAGTCGAGAGCACCTGCCACAACATAAGAAAATCCAGGAAGTTCTCCCCTCCAGGAGAGATGAGGCCATTTCTGCTGAGGCGTCTCGAGGCTAATCTCACGTAACCTCTGGAACTTCCATAGGGCCCTTCACACCCTTGCTGCAACTCAAGAAGTTCCCCGACATACCCGTCTCCATCGAGAGGAAGCCACGAGAGTCCCGCCCACATCCAGAGGAGCCCGTTTCCGCCTCCTAGCTCGAGAGGAGGGATCCTTTCACTGCGTGTCGGGAAAGAATTCCCGGCGTTCCCATCGCATCTCAAGAGGAGGCGCTCTCCACAGGAAAGGCGAGAGGAACTCCAGGGTCGTGCCACCATTCCCCGAGTCCCCCAGATGTCTCAGTCCATTCCTGAGAATCCTGTTTGCCCTGCACTGCCTCGACATTCAAGCCGAGGATCGACTCATACCACGGTGGCACAGGGGACAGCCCTGTGGTAAAGCCTCGTGGGAAAGCCTGTTGGGAAAGCCTCGAGGAAAGCCACAGATCCCTTGATCCACGCGAAGGGAAGCGTGACTCTGCTGCTACAGCTCGGGAGGAAATCTCACGTGCATGCCCCCACTCGAGACGAGGACTGACTCCCCTGGGAGACTCCAGAAGTACCCCCAAGATACATGTCAGCACTGGAGAGAAATCCTCAGGTTCCAGCAACGATTCCACACAAGGTCTTAGGCCCCGGCATCAACGGGAGAGGAATCGCGAGGGGCCCCGAGCAACTCGCTTGGGGACTGGCCTTTCCTGAGGCCACCAGAGCGGGTCCCTGAGGTCCCCATCGTAAGTCTAGAGCACCTGCCGCAACTCGAGAAAATCCAGGAGGTTCTCCCCTCCAGGCGAGATGAGGCCCATTTCCACTGAGGCGTCTCGAGGTTAATCACACCTAACCTCTGGATCTTCCAAAGGGTCCTTCACACCCTTGCTGCAACTCAAGAAGTTCCCCGACATTCCCGTCTCCAGTCGAGAGGAAGCACGAGACTCCCGCCCACATCCAGAGGAGCCCTGTTTCCGCCTCCTAGCTCGAGAGGGGGGATCCTTTCCCTGCGTGGTCGGGAAAGAATTCCCGGCGTTCCCGTCGCATCTCAAAAAGAGGCGCTCTCCACAGAAAAGGCGAGAGGAACTCCCGGGTCTTGCCACCATTCCCAGAGTCCCGCAGATGTCTCAGTCCATTCCAGGGAAAAACTGTTTTCCCTCGATTACCGGGACTTTCAAGCCGAGGATCGACTCACACCACGGTGGCACGTGGGACATTCCTGGGGGAAAGTCTCCTGAGAAAGCCTCGTGGGAGAGCCTCAAGAGAAAGGCAAAGATCACTTGATCCACGCGACGGGAAGCGTGACACTGCTGCTAGAGCTCGGGAGGAAAGCGCACGTGCATGCCCCCACTCGAGACGAGGACTGACTCCCTGTTGGACACTCCAGAAGTACCCCAAGATCCATATCAGCACTGGAGAGGAATCCTCAGGTTCTGGCACCGACTCCACACAAGGTCTTAGGCCTCGGAATCGATGGGAGAGGAATCCGAGAGGCCCCAGAGCAACTCGCATGGGGGACTGTCCTTTCCTGAGGCCACCAGAGCGGGTCCCTAAGGGGCCCGTCGTAAGTCGTGAGCACCTGCCGCAACTCGAGAAAATCCAGGAGGTTCTCCCCTCCAAGCGAGATGAGGCCCATTTCCGCTGAGGCGTCTCGAGGCTAATCTCACCTAACCTCTGGAACTTCCAAAGGGTCTTTCACACCCTTGCTGCAACTCAACAAGTTCCCCGACATACCCATCTCCAGTCAAGAGGAAGAACGAGAGTCCCGCCCACATCCAGAGGAGCCCAGTTTCCGCCTCATAGCTCGAGAGGAGGGATCCTTTCCCTGCGTGGTCGGGAAAGAATTCCCGGCCTTCCCGTCGCATCTCCAGAGGAGGCGCTCTCAACAGGAAAGGCGAGAGGAACTCCAGGTCCGTGCCACATTCCCAGAGTCCCCCAGATGTCTCAGTCCATTCCAGGGAAACCTGTTTTCCCTGAACTGCCTCGACTTTCAAGCCGGAGGATCGGACTCACACCACAGGTGGCACGTGGGACAGCCCTGTGGGAAAGCCTCGTGGAAAGCCTCGAGGGAAAGCCACAGATCCCTTGATCCACGCGAAGGGAAGCCTGACACTGCTGCTGCAGCTCGGGAGGAAAGTGCACGTGCATGCGCCCACTCAAGACGACGACTAACTCCCCTGGGAGGACTCCAGAAGTACCCCAAGTTCCATGTCAACACTGGAGAGTAATCCTCAGGTTCTGGCACACAAAGGTCTTAGGCCCCCGGCATCGACGGGAGAGGAATCCGAGAGGCCCCCGAGCAACTCGCATGGGGCCTGGCCTTTCCTGAGGCCACCAGAGCGGGTCCCTGAGGTCCCCGTCATAAGTCGAGAGCACCTGTCGCAACTTGAGAACATCCAGGAGGTTCTCCCCCTCCAGGCGAGATGAGGCCCATTTCCGCTGAGGCATCTAGAGGGTAATAACACCTAACCTCTGGAACTTCCAAAGGGTCCTTCACACCCTTGCTGCAACTCAAGAAGTTCCCCGACATACCCGTCTCCACTCGAGAGGATGCACGAGAGTCCCGCCCACATCCAGAGGAGCCCAGTTTCGGCCTACTAGCTCCAGAGGAGGATCCTTTCCCTGCTTGGTCGGGAAAAGAATTCCCGGGCGTTCCCGTCGCATCTCAAGAGGAGGCGCTGTCCACCAGGAAAGGCGAGAGGAACTCCAGGGTCATTCCACCATTCCCAGAGTCCCCCAGATGTCTCAGTCCATTCCAGGGAAACCTGTTTTCTCTGCACTGCCTCGACTTTCAAGCCGAGGATTGACTCACACCACGGTGGCACGTGGGACAGCCCTGTGGGAAAGTCTCCTGGGAAAGTCTCATGGGAAAGCCTCAAGGGAAAGCCACAGATCCCTTCATCCACGCGAAAAGGAAGCGCGACACTGCTGCTACAGCTCGGAGGAAAGCGCACGTGCATGCCCCAACTCGAGACGAGGACTGACTCCCTGGGGAGACTCCAGAAGTACCCCAAGATCCATGTCAGCACTGAAAGGAATACTCAGGTTCCGGCACCGACTCCACACCAGGTCTTAGGCCCTGGCATCGACGGGAGAGAAATCCCTAGAGGCTCCCGAGTAACTCACATGGGGACTGGCCTTTCCTGAGGCCACCAGAGCGGGTCCCTGTGGTTCCCGACATAAGTCGAGAGCACCTGCCACAACATAAGAAAATCCAGGAGGTTCTCCCCTCCAGGAGAGATGAGGCCCATTTCTGCTGAGGCGTCTCGAGGCTAATCAAACCTAACCTCTGGAACTTCCAAAGGCTCCTTCACACCCATGCTGCAACTCAAGAAGTTCCCCGACATACCCGTCTCCACTCGAGAGGAAGCACGAGAGTCCCGCCCACATCCAGAGGAGCCCCGTTTCGGCCTCATAGCTCGACTGGACGGATCCTTTCCCTTCGTGGTCGGAAAGAATTCCCGGCGTTCCCGTCCCATCTCAAGAGGAGGCGCTGTCCACAGGAAAGGCGAGAGGAACTCCAGAGTCATGCCACCATTCCCAGAGTCCCCCAGATGCCTCAGTCCATTGCAGGGAAAACTGTTTTCCATGCACTGCCTCGACTTTCAAGCCGAGGATCGGCTGACTCCACGGTGGCACGTGGACAGCCCTGTGGGAAAGCCTCGTGTGAAAGCCTCATGGGAAAGCCCCGAGGGAAAGCCACTGATCCCTTGATCCACGGGAGGGGAAGCGTGACACTGTTGCTGCAGTTCGGGAGGAAAGCGCAGGTGCATGCCCCTACTTGAGACGAGGACTGACTCCCCTGGGGAGACTCCGGAGGTACCCCAAGATCCATGCCAGCACTGGAGAGGAATCCTTACGTTCCGGCTCCGACTCCACACAAGGTCTTAAGCCTGCGGCCCCCCCGAGAGCCCCCGAGCAACTCGCAAGGGGACTGGCCTTTCCTGAGGCCACCAGAGCGGGTCCCTGAGGTCCCCGTCGTAAGACGAGAGCACCTGCCGCAACTAGAAACAATCCAGGAGGTTGTCCCCTCGAGGCTAGATGAGGCCCATTTCCGCTGAGGCGTCTCGAGGCTAATCACACCTAACCTCTGAAACTTCCAAAGGGTCCTTCACACCCTTGCTGCAACTCAAGAACTTCCCCGACATTCCCGTCTCCAGTCGAGAGGAAGCACGAGACTCCCGCCCACATCCAGAGGAGCCCTGTTTCCGCCTCCTAGCTCGAGAGGGGGGATCCTTTCCCTGCGTGGTCGGGAAAGAATTCCCGGCGTTCCGTCGCATCTCAAAAAGAGGCGCTCTCCACAGAAAAGGCGAGAGGAACTCCCGGGTCTTGCCACCATTCCCAGAGTCCCGCAGATGTCTCAGTCCATTCCAGGGAAAACTGTTTTCCCTCGATTACCGGGACTTTCAAGCCGAGGATCGACTCACACCACGGTGGCACGTGGGACATCCCTGGGGGAAAGTCTCCTGAGAAAGCCTCGTGGGAGAGCCTCAAGAGAAAGGCAAAGATCACTTGATCCACGCGACGGGAAGCGTGACACTGCTGCTAGAGCTCAGGAGGAAAGCGCACGTGCATGCCCCCACTCGAGACGAGGACTGACTCCCTGTTGGGGACACTCCAGAAGTACCCCAAGATCCATATCAGCACTGGAGAGGAAACCTCAGGTTCTGGGCACCGACTCCACACCATGGTCTTAGGCCTCGGAATCGATGGGAGAGGAATCCCGAGAGGCCCCAGAGCAATTCGCATGGGGACTGTCCTTTCCTGAGCCACCAGAGTGGTCCCTAAGGGGCCCCGTCCTAAGTCGTGAGCACCTGCCGCAACTCGAGAAAATCCAGGAGGTTCTCCCCTCCAAGCGAGATGTGGCCCATTTCCGCTGAGGCGTCTCGAGGCTAATCTCACCTAACCTCTGGAACTTCCAAAGGGTCCTTTCACACCCTTGCTGCAACTCAACAAGTTCCCCCGACATACCCATCTCCAGTCAAGAGGAAGAACGAGAGTCCCGCCCACATCCAGAGGAGCCCAGTTTCCGCCTCATAGCTCGAGAGGAGGGATCCTTTCCCTGCGTGGTCGGGAAAGAATTCCCGGCCTTCCCGTCGCATCTCCAGAGGAGGCGCTCTCAACAGGAAAGGCGAGAGGAACTCCAGGGTCGTGCCACATTCCCAGAGTCCCCCAGATGTCTCAGTCCCATTCCAGGGAAACCTGTTTTCCCTGAACTGCCTCGACTTTCAAAGCGAGGATCGACACACACCACGGTGGCACGTGGACAGCCCTGTGGGAAAGCCTCGTGGGAAAGCCTCGAGGGAAAGCCACAGATCCCTTGATCCACGCGAAGGGAAGCCTGACACTGCTGCTGCAGCTCGGGAGGAAAGCGCACGTGCATGCCCCCACTCAAGACGACGACTAACTCCCCTGGGAGGACTCCAGAAGTACCCCAAGTTCCATGTCAACACTGGAGAGTAATCCTCAGGTTCTGGCACACAAGGTCTTAGGCCCGGCATCGAAGGGAGAGGAATTCTGAGAGGCCCCCGAGCAACTCGCATGGCGCCTGGCCTTTCCTGAGGCCACCAGAGCCGGTCCCTGAGGTCCCCGTCGTAAGTCGAGAGCACCTGCCTGCAACTAGAGAAAATCCATTAGGTTCTCCCCTCCAGGCGAGATGAGGCCCATTTCCGCTGAGGCGTCTCGACGCTAATCACACCTAACCTCTGGAACTTCCAAAGGGTCCTTCACACCCTAGCTGCAATCAAGAGGTTCCACGAGAGACCCGTCGCACTCCATAGGAATCAACAGGGTACCACCCACATCCAGAGGAGCCCCAATTCCCCCTCCTGGCTCAAGATGAGGGATCCTTTCCCTGATTGGCCGGGAAAAATTCCTGTCGTACCTGTCGCATCTCAAGAGGAGGCACGCTCCACAAGAAAGGTGAGAGGAACTCCAGGGTCGTTCCACCATTCCAAGAGTCCCCCAGATGTCTCAGTCCTTTCCAGAGGAACTTGTTTACCCTGCACTGCCTCGACGTTCACGCGGAGGACCGACTCACACGATGTGGGCACGTGGACAGCCTTGTGGGAAAGCCTCGTGGGAAAGCCTCGTGGGAAAGCCTCGTGGAAAGCCTCATGGGACAGCCTCGAGGAAAGCCACAGATCCCTTGATCCACGCGAAGGGAAGCGTGACAGTTCTGCTACAGCTCGGGAGGAAAGCGAATGTGCATGCCCTCACTCGAGACGAGGACTGACTCCCCTGGGGAGACTCCAGAAGTACCGCAAGATGCATGTCAGCACTGGAGAGGAATCCTCAGGTTCCGGCACCGACTCCACACAAGTCTTAGGCCCGGCGTCGAAGGGAGAGGAATCCCGAGAGGACCCCGAGCTACTCGCATGGGGACTGGCCTTTCCTGAGGACACCAGAGCGGGTCCCTGAGGTCCCATCGTAAGTCGAAAGCACCAGCCGCAACTCGAAAAAATCCAGGAGGTTCTCCCCTCCAGGCGAGATGAGGCCCTTTTCCTCTGAGGCGCTGGAGGCTAATCATACCTAACCTCTGGAACTTCCAAAGGGTCCTTCACACACTTGCTACAACTCAAGAAGTTCCCCAACATACCTGACTCCACTCGAGAGGAAGCACGAGAGTCCCGCCCACATGCAGAGGAGCCCCGTTTCCGCCTCCTACCTCGCGGTCAGGTATCCTTTCCTTGTATGTTCCGGAAAGAATTCCCGGTGTTCCCGTCGCATCTCATGAGGAGGCGCTCTCCACAGGAAAGGCGAGAGAAACTCCAGTGTCGTGACATCATTCCAAGAGTCCCCAGATAGCTCAGTGTGCCGGTGTCCAGCCCGCTGCATCCAGGGTTTTCGACGGATGGACGGCGTTTGACGTGGAAAGTCTTGTATATTTATTAATGTAAGATTAGATTAAGAATTTATAGGGTAGTAAGAAGATTAACTGGAGGAAAAAGGCTGAATAGCTAGGTTTACGCGGAAGGCCAATAAAATTCCCGACAAGGAATTTTCTGGCGGACTCTGGGAATGGTGGCACGACCCTCGAGTTCATCTTGCCTTTCCTGTGGAGAGCGCCTCCTCTTGAGATGCGCCGGGAACGCCGGGAATTCTTTCCCGACCACGCCGGGAAAGGATCCCTCCTCTGGATCTATCAGGCGGAAACGGGGCTCCTCTGGATGTGGGCGGGGCATTCGTGCTTCCTCTCGACTGGAGACGGGAATGTCGGGGAACTTCTTGAGTTGCAGCAAGGGTGTGAAGGACCCTTTGGAAGTTCCAGAGGTTAGGTGTGATTAGCCTGGAGACGCCTCAGCGGAAATGGGCCTCATCTCTCCTGGAGGGGAGAACCTCCTGGATTTTCTCGAGTTGCGGCAGGTGCTCTCGACTTACGACGGGGACCTCAGGGACCAGCTCTGGTGGCCTCAGGAAAGGCCAGTCCCCATGCGAGTTGCTTGGGGTCCTCTCGGGATTCCTCTCCCGTCGTTACCGGGGCTGAAGATCTTGTGTGGAGTCGGTTCCGTCACCAGAGCATTCCTCTCAGTGCTGACATAGAACTTGGGGTACTTCTGGAGTCTGCACAAGGGAGTCAGTCCTCGTCTCGAGTGGGGGCATGCACGTGCGCTTTCCTCGAGCTGTAGCAGCAGTGTCACTCTTCCCTTCGCATGGATCAAAGGATCTGTGGCTTTCCCTCGAGACTTTCCCAGGAGGCTTTCCCATGAGGCTTTCCCACAGGGCTGTCCCACGTGCCACCGTGGTGTGAGTCGATCCTCGCTTGAAATTCGAGGCAGTGCAGGGAAAAAGTTTTCCCTGGAATGGACTGAGACATCTGGGGGACTCTGGGAATGCTGGCACGACCCTGGAGTTCCTCTCGCCTTTCCTGTGTGAGAGCGCCTCCTCTTGAGATGCGACAGGAACACCGGAATTCTTTCCGGACCACGCAAGGAAAGGATCCCTCCTCTCGAGCTAGGAGGCGCAATCGGGGCTCCTCTGGATGTGGGCGGGACTATCGTGCTTCCTCTCGAGTGGATATGGCTATGTCAGGGAACTTCTGAGTTGCAGCAAGGGTGTGAAGGACCCTTTGGAAGTTCCAGATGTTAGATGTGATTAGCCTCGAGACGCCTCAGCGGAAATGGGCCTCATCTCGCTTGGAGGGGAGAACCTCCTGGATTTTCTCGAGTTGCGGCAGGTGCTCTCCACTTACGACTGGGACCTCAGGGACCCGCTCTGGTGGCCTCAGGAAAGGCCAGTCCCCATGCGAGTTGCTCGGGGCCCTCTCGGGATTCCTCTCCCGTCGATGCCGGGGCCTAAGACCTTGTGTGGGTCGGTGCCGGAACCTGAGGATTCCTCTCCAGTGCTGACATGGATCTTGGGGAACTGAAGTCTCCCAGGGGAGTCAGTTCTCGTCTCGAGTGGGGCATGCACGTGCGTTTCCTCCCGAGCTGTAGCAGCAGTGTCACGCTTTTCCTTCGCGTGGATCAGGGGTCTGTGGCTTTCCCTCGAGGCTTTCCCACGAGGCCTTCCCATGAGGCTTTCCCACAGGGCTGTCCCACGTGGCACCGTGGTGTGAGTCGAACCTCGGCTTGAAAGTCGAGGCAGTGCAGGGAAAACAGGTTTCCCTGGAATGGACTGAGACATCTGGGGGACTCTGGGAATGGTGGCACGACCCTGGAGTTCCTCCTCGCCTTTCCTGTGGAGAGCACCTCCTCTTGAGTTGCGACGGGAACGCGGGAATTCTTTCCCCACCACCACGCAGGGAAAGGATCCCTCCTTTCGAGCTAGGAGGCGGAAACGGGGCTCCTCTGGATGTGGGCGGGACTCTCGTGCTTCTCTCGAGTGGAGACGGGTATGTCGGGGAACTTCTTGAGTTACAGTAAGGGTGTGAAGGACGCTTTGGAAGTTCCAGATGTTAGATGTGATTAGCCTCGAGACGCCTCGGCGGATGGGGCCTCATCTCGCCTGGAGGAGAGAACCTCCCGGATTTTCTCGAGTTGCGGCAGGTGCTCTCGACTTATGACGAGGACCTCAGGGACCCCGCCTGGTGGCCTCAGGAAAGTCCAGTCCCTTGCGAGTTGCTCTGGTGCCTCTCGGGATTCCTCTCCCGTCGATGCTGGGGCCTAAGACCTTGTGTGGAGTCGTGCCGGAATCTGAGGATTCCTCTCCAGTGCTGACATGGATCTTGGGTACTTCTGGAGTCTCCCCAGGGGAGTCAGTCCTCGTCTCGAGTGGGGGCATGCAATGCGCATTCCTCCGAGCTGTAGCAGCAGTGTCGCCCTTCCCTTCGCGTGGATAAAGGGATCTGTGGCTTTCCCTCGAGGCTTTCCCTTTCCCGAGGCTTTCCCACAGGGCTGTCCCACGTGCCACCGTGGTGTGAGTCGATCTCGGCTTGAAAAGTCGAGGCAGTGCAGGGAAAACAGGTTTCCCTGGAATGGACTGAGACATCTGGGGACTCTGGGAATGGTGCCACGACGACCTTGGAGGTCCTCTCGCCTTCCCTGTGGAGAGCGCCTCCTCTTGAGATGCGACGGAAACGCCGGGAATTCTTTCCCGAGCACGCAGGGAAAGGATCCCTCTCTCGAGCTAGGAGGCGGAAACGGGACTCCTCAGGATGTGGGCGTGACTCTCGAGCTTCTCTCGAGTGGGGACGGGTATGTTGGGGAAATTCTTGAGTTGCAGCAAGGGTGTGAAGGACCCTTTGGAAGTTCCAGAGGTTAGGTGTGATTTGCCTGGAGACGCCAGCGGAAATGGCCCTCATCTCGCCTG
>NW_017193226.1:0-9905 GCF_001704415.2 Capra hircus
TGCTCTGCCATAGGCGAGCCTTGCGCAGACTTGCCTTGCTTTAAGGCTCCCTCCCCAGGAAGGAGCAGGCTGTGTGAGGCTCGGAAACGCCACTGGCGCCTTCCTGGCTTCAGCTCTACCCCTGCCTTGCCTTTGCACTTAGGTCCCAAGCGTCCTTGAGGAGGGCTTAGGGGCTGGTGGGTTGCACACTGCCAAGGGCTCCAGCAGTGAAAGCTCTGTCAGAGGGAAGCGAAGGGCAACAGCAGGGCTCCTTCAGCGGTTCCTTGGCCGCCCAGACAAAGCTCCGCACGGAGAGCACCAGGTTCCAAGGGCCCCTGGCTGGGTTTTGCATCCCCACACTCCCAGAGGCTGACTCCGTGGGTGCCTAGAAAGTGTGTGAGAGACGTAGGTTCCCTAGCACTCTCCTCCCCAGCAGAGACATGTGCAGGTGGTTGGGGCCTGATCCTGCGTGTCTGGGTTCCCGCCCACAGCCTCAACTCAGGGGAAGCAGCCCCTGAGGCAAGACCTGCTGGAGGAGCCCTGCGCGCCCGCCTGATAGGCGAGAGCACAGCCAGCAGTGTAGCGAGCCTCCTCGGGAGAAGAGGAGGCAGCCGAGCCCAGTCAAGAGGAAAGCCCTGCTTGCACGGAGCTAAGTGCGGCCTCCAGTACGGCAGAGCTCTAGCTCTGCTCAGAGCCCCGATCTGGCAGAGTTTCTGGCGCGAGGCTGCTCGGCCGGGGGCTCGCCTTGCCCAGACTTGCCTTGCTTTTAGGCTCCCTCCCCAGGAAGGAGCTGTCTGAGCGAGCCTGGGAGACGCCACTGGTGCCTTCCTTGCCTCAGCTCCAATCCTGCCTTGCCTTTGCACATAGGTGCCAGGCGTCGTTGGGGAGGGCTTAGGGGGTGGTGGGTTGCACACTGCCAAGGGCTTCAGCAGTGAGAGCTCTGTCAGAGGGAAGGGAAGGGCAACTGCAGGGCTCCTCCAGCGGTTTCTAGGCCGCCTAGAATCAGCGCCGCACCGAGAGCACCAGGCTCCCAGGGCCCTGGCTGGGGTTTTCAGCCCCGCACACACGGAGGCTGATTCCTTGGGTGCCCAGAAAGTGTATGACAGACGTAGGTTCCCTAGCACTCTCCTCCCCAGCAGAGACATGTGCAGGTGTTGGGGCCTGATCCTGCGTGTCTGGGTTCCTGCCCACAGCCCCAACTCAGGGGAAGCAGCCCCTGAGGCAAGACCTGCTGGAGGAGCCCTGCGCCCCCGCCTGATAGGCGAGTGCACAGCCAGCAGGGAAGCGAGCCTCCTCGGGGGAAGAGGAGGCAGCCCAGCCCCGTCAAGTTGAAAGCCCTGCTTGCACGGAGCTAAGTGCGCCTCCAGTACGGCAGAGCTCTAGCTCTGCTCAGAGCCCCGATCTGGCAGAGTTCCTGGCGCGAGGCTGCTCTGCCGGGGGCTAGCCTTGCCCAGACTTGCCTTGCTTTTAGGCTGCCTCTCCAGGAAGGAGCAGGCAGCAGGAGCCTGGGAGTCGCCACTGGCGCCTTTCTTGCCTCAGCTCCAATCCTGCCTTGCCTTTGCACTTAGGTCCCAGTCCTCCTTAAGGAGAGCTTAGGGGCTGGTGGGTTGCACACTGCCAAGGGCTCCAGCAGTGAGAATTCTGTCAGAGGGAAGGGAAGGGCAACTGCAGGGCTCCTCCAGCGGTTGCTTGGCCGCCCAGAAGCGCCACACGGAGAGCACCAGGCTCCAGGGCCCCTGGCTGGGGTTTTCAGCCCCACACACGGAGGCTGATTCCTTGGGTGCCCAGAAAGTGTATGACAGACGTAGGTTCCCTAGCACTCTCCTCCCAGCAGAGACATGTGCAGGTGGTTGGGGCCTGATCCTGCGTGTCTGGGTTCCTGCCCACAGCCCCAACTCAGGGGAAGCAGCCCCTGAGGCAAGACCTGCTGGAGGAGCCCTGCGCCCCGCCTGATAGGCGAGTGCACAGCCAGCAGGGAAGCGAGCCTCCTCGGGGGAAGAGGAGGCAGCCCAGCCCGTCAAGTTGAAAGCCCTGCTTGCACGGAGCTAAGTGCGCCTCCAGTACGGCAGAGCTCTAGCTCTGCTCAGAGCCCCGATCTGGCAGAGTTTCTGGCGCGAGGCTGCTCGGCCGGGGCTCGCCTTGCCCAGACTTGCCTTGCTTTTAGGCTGCCTCCCCAGGAAGGAGCTGCTGAGGAGCCTGGGAGACGCCACTGGTGCCTTCTTGCCTCAGCTCCAATCCTGCCTTGCCTTTGCACTTAGGGGTCCTTGGGGAGGGCTTAGGGGTGGTGGGTTGCACACTGCCAAGGGCTTCAGCAGTGAGATTCTGTCAGAGGGAAGGGAAGGGCAACTGCAGGGCTCCTCCAGCGGTTTTAGGCCGCCCAGAATCAGCGCCGCACCGAGAGCACCAGGCTCCCAGGGCCCTGGCTGGGGTTTTCAGCCCCGCACACACGGAGGCTGATTCCTTGGGTGCCCAGAAAGTGTATGACAGACGTAGGTTCCCTAGCACTCTCCTCCCCAGCAGAGACATGTGCAGGTGTTTGGGGCCTGATCCTGCGTGTCTGGGTTCCTGCCCACAGCCCCAACTCAGGGGAAGCAGCCCCTGAGGCAAGACCTGCTGGAGGAGCCCTGCGCCCCGCCTGATAGGCGAGTGCACAGCCAGCAGGGAAGCGAGCCTCCTCGGGGAAGAGGAGGCAGCAAGTCCCCGTCAAGCTGAAATCCCTGCTTACACGAAGCTAAGTGCGACTCCAGTACGGCAGATCTCTAGCTCTGTTCAGAGGCCCGATCTGGCAGAGTTCCTGGCACCAAGATGCTCTGCCATAGGCGAGCCTTGCGCAGACTTGCCTTGCTTTAAGGCTCCCTCCCCAGGAAGGAGCAGGCTGTGTGAGGCTCGGAAACGCCACTGGCGCCTTCCTGGCTTCAGCTCTACCCCTGCCTTGCCTTTGCACTTAGGTCCCAAGCGTCCTTGAGGAGGGCTTAGGGGCTGGTGGGTTGCACACTGCCAAGGGCTCCAGCAGTGAAAGCTCTGTCAGAGGGAAGCGAAGGGCAACAGCAGGGCTCCTTCAGCGGTTCCTTGGCCGCCCAGACAAAGCTCCGCACGGAGAGCACCAGGTTCCAAGGGCCCCTGGCTGGGTTTTGCATCCCCACACTCCAGAGGCTGACTCCGTGGGTGCCTAGAAAGTGTGTGAGAGACGTAGGTTCCCTAGCACTCTCCTCCCCAGCAGAGACATGTGCAGGTGGTTGGGGCCTTATCCTGCGTGTCTGGGTTCCCGCCCACAGCCTCAACTCAGGGGAAGCAGCCCCTGAGGCAAGACCTGCTGGAGGAGCCCTGCGCGCCCGCCTGATAGGCGAGAGCACAGCCAGCAGTGTAGCGAGCCTCCTCGGGAGAAGAGGAGGCAGCCGAGCCCAGTCAAGAGGAAAGCCCTGCTTGCACGGAGCTAAGTGCGGCCTCCAGTACGGCAGAGCTCTAGCTCTGCTCAGAGCCCCGATCTGGCAGAGTTTCTGGCGCGAGGCTGCTCGGCGGGGGGCTCGCCTTGCCCAGACTTGCCTTGCTTTTAGGCTCCCTCCCCAGGAAGGAGCTGTCTGAGCGAGCCTGGGAGACGCCACTGTGCCTTCCTTGCCTCAGCTCCAATCCTGCCTTGCCTTTGCACATAGGTGCCAGGCGTCGTTCGGGAGGGCTTAGGGGTGGTGGGTTGCACACTGCCAAGGGCTTCAGCAGTGAGAGCTCTGTCAGAGGGAAGGGAAGGGCAACTGCAGGGCTCCTCCAGCGGTTTCTAGGCCGCCTAGAATCAGCGCCGCACCGAGAGCACCAGGCTCCCAGGGCCCCTGGCTGGGGTTTTCAGCCCCGCACACACGGAGGCTGATTCCTTGGGTGCCCAGAAAGTGTATGACAGACGTAGGTTCCCTAGCACTCTCCTCCCCAGCAGAGACATGTGCAGGTGTTGGGGCCTGATCCTGCGTGTCTGGGTTCCTGCCCACAGCCCCAACTCAGGGGAAGCAGCCCCTGAGGCAAGACCTGCTGGAGGAGCCCTGCGCCCCGCCTGATAGGCGAGTGCACAGCCAGCAGGGAAGCGAGCCTCCTCGGGGGAAGAGGAGGCAGCCCAGCCCCGTCAAGTTGAAAGCCCTGCTTGCACGGAGCTAAGTGCGCCTCCAGTACGGCAGAGCTCTAGCTCTGCTCAGAGCCCCGATCTGGCAGAGTTCCTGGCGCGAGGCTGCTCTGCCGGGGGCTAGCCTTGCCCAGACTTGCCTTGCTTTTAGGCTGCCTCTCCAGGAAGGAGCAGGCAGCAGGAGCCTGGGAGTCGCCACTGGCGCCTTTCTTGCCTCAGCTCCAATCCTGCCTTGCCTTTGCACTTAGGTCCCAGTCCTCCTTAAGGAGAGCTTAGGGGCTGGTGGGTTGCACACTGCCAAGGGCTCCAGCAGTGAGAATTCTGTCAGAGGGAAGGGAAGGGCAACTGCAGGGCTCCTCCAGCGGTTGCTTGGCCGCCCAGATTCAGCGCCACACGGAGAGCACCAGGCTCCCAGGTCCCCTGGCTGGGGTTTTCAGCCCGCACACACGGAGGCTGATTCCTTGGGTGCCCAGAAAGTGTATGACAGACGTAGGTTCCCTAGCACTCTCCTCCCCAGCAGAGACATGTGCAGGTGTTTGGGGCCTGATCCTGCGTGTCTGGGTTCCTGCCCACAGCCCCAACTCAGGGGAAGCAGCCCCTGAGGCAAGACCTGCTGGAGGAGCCCTGCGCCCCCCCTGATAGGCGAGTGCACAGCCAGCAGGGAAGCGAGCCTCCTCGGGGGAAGAGGAGGCAGCAAGTCCCCGTCAAGCTGAAATCCCTGCTTACACGAAGCTAAGTGCGACTCCAGTACGGCAGATCTCTAGCTCTGTTCAGAGGCCCGATCTGGCAGAGTTCCTGGCACCAAGATGCTCTGCCATAGGCGAGCCTTGCGCAGACTTGCCTTGCTTTAAGGCTCCCTCCCCAGGAAGGAGCAGGCTGTGTGAGGCTCGGAAACGCCACTGGCGCCTTCCTGGCTTCAGCTCTACCCCTGCCTTGCCTTTGCACTTAGGTCCCAAGCGTCCTTGAGGAGGGCTTAGGGGCTGGTGGGTTGCACACTGCCAAGGGCTCCAGCAGTGAAAGCTCTGTCAGAGGGAAGCGAAGGGCAACAGCAGGGCTCCTTCAGCGGTTCCTTGGCCGCCCAGACAAAGCTCCGCACGGAGAGCACCAGGTTCCAAGGGCCCCTGGCTGGGTTTTGCATCCCCACACTCCCAGAGGCTGACTCCGTGGGTGCCTAGAAAGTGTGTGAGAGACGTAGGTTCCCTAGCACTCTCCTCCCCAGCAGAGACATGTGCAGGTGGTTGGGGCCTTATCCTGCGTGTCTGGGTTCCCGCCCACAGCCTCAACTCAGGGGAAGCAGCCCCTGAGGCAAGACCTGCTGGAGGAGCCCTGCGCGCCCGCCTGATAGGCGAGAGCACAGCCAGCAGTGTAGCGAGCCTCCTCGGGAGAAGAGGAGGCAGCCGAGCCCAGTCAAGAGGAAAGCCCTGCTTGCACGGAGCTAAGTGGGCCTCCAGTACGGCAGAGCTCTAGCTCTGCTCAGAGCCCCGATCTGGCAGAGTTTCTGGCGCGAGGCTGCTCGCCGGGGGCTCGCCTTGCCCAGACTTGCCTTGCTTTTAGGCTCCCTCCCCAGGAAGGAGCTGTCTGAGCGAGCCTGGGACGCCACTGGTGCCTTCCTTGCCTCAGCTCCAATCCTGCCTTGCCTTTGCACATAGGTGCCAGGCGTGGTTGGGGAGGGCTTAGGGGGTGGTGGGTTGCACACTGCCAAGGGCTTCAGCAGTGAGAGCTCTGTCAGAGGGAAGGGAAGGGCAACTGCAGGGCTCCTCCAGCGGTTTCTAGGCCGCCTAGAATCAGCGCCGCACCGAGAGCACCAGGCTCCCAGGGCCCCTGGCTGGGGTTTTCAGCCCCGCACACACGGAGGCTGATTCCTTGGGTGCCCAGAAAGTGTATGACAGACGTAGGTTCCCTAGCACTCTCCTCCCCAGCAGAGACATGTGCAGGTGTTTGGGGCCTGATCCTGCGTGTCTGGGTTCCTGCCCACAGCCCCAACTCAGGGGAAGCAGCCCCTGAGGCAAGACCTGCTGGAGGAGCCCTGCGCCCCGCCTGATAGGCGAGTGCACAGCCAGCAGGGAAGCGAGCCTCCTCGGGGAAGAGGAGGCAGCCCAGCCCGTCAAGTTGAAAGCCCTGCTTGCACGGAGCTAAGTGCGCCTCCAGTACGGCAGAGCTCTAGCTCTGCTCAGAGCCCCGATCTGGCAGAGTTCCTGGCGCGAGGCTGCTCTGCCGGGGGCTAGCCTTGCCCAGACTTGCCTTGCTTTTAGGCTGCCTCTCCCAGGAAGGAGCAGGCAGCAGGAGCCTGGGAGTCGCCACTGGCGCCTTTCTTGCCTCAGCTCCAATCCTGCCTTGCCTTTGCACTTAGGTCCCAGTCCTCCTTAAGGAGAGCTTAGGGGCTGGGGTTGCACACTGCCAAGGGCTCCAGCAGTGAGAATTCTGTCAGAGGGAAGGGAAGGGCAACTGCAGGGCTCCTCCAGCGGTTGCTTGGCCGCCCAGATTCAGCGCCACACGGAGAGCACCAGGCTCCCAGGGCCCCTGGCTGGGGTTTTCAGCCCCGCACACACGGAGGCTGATTCCTTGGGTGCCCAGAAAGTGTATGACAGACGTAGGTTCCCTAGCACTCTCCTCCCCAGCAGAGACATGTGCAGGTGTTTGGGGCCTGATCCTGCGTGTCTGGGTTCCTGCCCACAGCCCCAACTCAGGGGAAGCAGCCCCTGAGGCAAGACCTGCTGGAGGAGCCCTGCGCCCCCGCCTGATAGGCGAGTGCACAGCCAGCAGGGAAGCGAGCCTCCTCGGGGGAAGAGGAGGCAGCAAGTCCCCGTCAAGCTGAAATCCCTGCTTACACGAAGCTAAGTGCGACTCCAGTACGGCAGATCTCTAGCTCTGTTCAGAGGCCCGATCTGGCAGAGTTCCTGGCACCAAGATGCTCTGCCATAGGCGAGCCTTGCGCAGACTTGCCTTGCTTTAAGGCTCCCTCCCAGGAAGGAGCAGGCTGTGTGAGGCTCGGAAACGCCACTGGCGCCTTCCTGGCTTCAGCTCTACCCCTGCCTTGCCTTTGCACTTAGGTCCCAAGCGTCCTTGAGGAGGGCTTAGGGGCTGGTGGGTTGCACACTGCCAAGGGCTCCAGCAGTGAAAGCTCTGTCAGAGGGAAGCGAAGGGCAACAGCAGGGCTCCTTCAGCGGTTCCTTGGCCGCCCAGACAAAGCTCCGCACGGAGAGCACCAGGTTCCAAGGGCCCCTGGCTGGGTTTTGCATCCCCACACTCCCAGAGGCTGACTCCGTGGGTGCCTAGAAAGTGTGTGAGAGACGTAGGTTCCCTAGCACTCTCCTCCCCAGCAGAGACATGTGCAGGTGGTTGGGGCCTTATCCTGCGTGTCTGGGTTCCCGCCCACAGCCTCAACTCAGGGGAAGCAGCCCCTGAGGCAAGACCTGCTGGAGGAGCCCTGCGCGCCGCCTGATAGGCGAGAGCACAGCCAGCAGTGTAGCGAGCCTCCTCGGGAGAAGAGGAGGCAGCCGAGCCCAGTCAAGAGGAAAGCCCTGCTTGCACGGAGCTAAGTGGCCTCCAGTACGGCAGAGCTCTAGCTCTGCTCAGAGCCCCGATCTGGCAGAGTTTCTGGCGCGAGGCTGCTCGGCCGGGGGCTCGCCTTGCCCAGACTTGCCTTGCTTTTAGGCTCCCTCCCCAGGAAGGAGCTGTCTGAGCGAGCCTGGGAGACGCCACTGGTGCCTTCCTTGCCTCAGCTCCAATCCTGCCTTGCCTTTGCACATAGGTGCCAGGCGTCGTTGGGGGGGCTTAGGGGGTGGTGGGTTGCACACTGCCAAGGGCTTCAGCAGTGAGAGCTCTGTCAGAGGGAAGGGAAGGGCAACTGCAGGGCTCCTCCAGCGGTTTCTAGGCCGCCTAGAATCAGCGCCGCACCGAGAGCACCAGGCTCCCAGGGCCCCTGGCTGGGGTTTTTCAGCCCCGCACACACGGAGGCTGATTCCTTGGGTGCCCAGAAAGTGTATGACAGACGTAGGTTCCCTAGCACTCTCCTCCCCAGCAGAGACATGTGCAGGTGTTTGGGGCCTGATCCTGCGTGTCTGGGTTCCTGCCCACAGCCCCAACTCAGGGGAAGCAGCCCCTGAGGCAAGACCTGCTGGAGGAGCCCTGCGCCCCCGCCTGATAGGCGAGTGCACAGCCAGCAGGGAAGCGAGCCTCCTCGGGGAAGAGGAGGCAGCCCAGCCCCGTCAAGTTGAAAGCCCTGCTTGCACGGAGCTAAGTGCGCCTCCAGTACGGCAGAGCTCTAGCTCTGCTCAGAGCCCCGATCTGGCAGAGTTCCTGGCGCGAGGCTGCTCTGCCGGGGGCTAGCCTTGCCCAGACTTGCCTTGCTTTTAGGCTGCCTCTCCAGGAAGGAGCAGGCAGCAGGAGCCTGGGAGTCGCCACTGGCGCCTTTCTTGCCTCAGCTCCAATCCTGCCTTGCCTTTGCACTTAGGTCCCAGTCCTCCTTAAGGAGAGCTTAGGGCTGGTGGGTTGCACACTGCCAAGGGCTCCAGCAGTGAGAATTCTGTCAGAGGGAAGGGAAGGGCAACTGCAGGGCTCCTCCAGCGGTTGCTTGGCCGCCCAGATTCAGCGCCACACGGAGAGCACCAGGCTCCCAGGGCCCCTGGCTGGGGTTTTCAGCCCCGCACACACGGAGGCTGATTCCTTGGGTGCCCAGAAAGTGTATGACAGACGTAGGTTCCCTAGCACTCTCCTCCCCAGCAGAGACATGTGCAGGTGTTTGGGGCCTGATCCTGCGTGTCTGGGTTCCTGCCCACAGCCCCAACTCAGGGGAAGCAGCCCCTGAGGCAAGACCTGCTGGAGGAGCCCTGCGCCCCCCCTGATAGGCGAGTGCACAGCCAGCAGGGAAGCGAGCCTCCTCGGGGAAGAGGAGGCAGCAAGTCCCGTCAAGCTGAAATCCCCTGCTTACACGAAGCTAAGTGCGACTCCAGTACGGCAGATCTCTAGCTCTGTTCAGAGGCCCGATCTGGCAGAGTTCCTGGCACCAAGATGCTCTGCCATAGGCGAGCCTTGCGCAGACTTGCCTTGCTTTAAGGCTCCCTCCCCAGGAAGGAGCAGGCTGTGTGAGGCTCGGAAACGCCACTGGCGCCTTCCTGGCTTCAGCTCTACCCCTGCCTTGCCTTTGCACTTAGGTCCCAAGCGTCCTTGAGGAGGGCTTAGGGGCTGGTGGTTGCACACTGCCAAGGGCTCCAGCAGTGAAAGCTCTGTCAGAGGGAAGCGAAGGGCAACAGCAGGGCTCCTTCAGCGGTTCCTTGGCCGCCCAGACAAAGCTCCGCACGGAGAGCACCAGGTTCCAAGGGCCCCTGGCTGGGTTTTGCATCCCCACACTCCCAGAGGCTGACTCCGTGGGTGCCTAGAAAGTGTGTGAGAGACGTAGGTTCCCTAGCACTCTCCTCCCCAGCAGAGACATGTGCAGGTGGTTGGGGCTTATCCTGCGTGTCTGGGTTCCCGCCCACAGCCTCAACTCAGGGGAAGCAGCCCTGAGGCAAGACCTGCTGGAGGAGCCCTGCGCGCCCGCCTGATAGGCGAGAGCACAGCCAGCAGTGTAGCGAGCCTCCTCGGGAGAAGAGGAGGCAGCCGAGCCCAGTCAAGAGGAAAGCCCTGCTTGCACGGAGCTAAGTGCGCCTCCAGTACGGCAGAGCTCTAGCTCTGCTCAGAGCCCCGATCTGGCAGAGTTTCTGGCGCGAGGCTGCTCGGCCGGGCTCGCCTTGCCCAGACTTGCCTTGCTTTTAGGCTCCCTCCCCAGGAAGGAGCTGTCTGAGCGAGCCTGGGAGACGCCACTGGTGCCTTCCTTGCCTCAGCT
>NW_017193227.1:0-9905 GCF_001704415.2 Capra hircus
GAATTCTTTCCCGACCACGCAGGGAAAGGATTCACCTCTCGATCTATGAGGCGGAAACGGGGCTTCTCTGGATGTGGGGGACTCTCGTGCTTCTCTCGAGTGGAGAGGGTACGTCGGAACTTCTTGAGTTGCAGCAAGGGTGTGAAGGACCCTTTGGAAGTTCCAGAGGCCAGGTTGATTAGCCTCGAGACGCCTCAGCGGAAATGGGCTCATCTCGCCTGGAGGGGAGAACCTCCTGGATTTTCTAGAGTTGCCACAGGTGCTCTCGACTTAAGACGGGACCTCAGGGACCTGGTCTGGTGGCCTCAGGAAAGGCCAGTCCCCATGCGAGTTGCTAGGGGCCCTTCGGGATTCCTCTCCCGTCGATGCCGGGGCCTAAGACTTGTGTGGAGACGGTGCCGGAACCTGAGGATTCCTCTCCAGTGCTGACATGGATCTTGGGGTACTTCTGGAGTCTCCACCGGGATTCAGTCCTCGTCTCGACTTAGGTCATGCACGTGCACTTTCCTCCCGAGCTGTAGCAGCAGTGTCATGCTTCCCTTCGCGTGGATGAAGAAATCTGTGGCTTTCATCGAGGTTTTGCAGGAGGCTTTCCCACGAGGCTTTCCCACAGGGCTGTCCCACGTGCCACCGTGGTGTGAGTCGATCCTCGGCTTGAAAGTCGAGGCAGTGCAGGGAAAACTGGTTTCCCTGGAATGGACTGAGACATCTGGGGACTCTGGTATGGTGGCTCGACCCTGGAGTTCCTCTCGCCTTTCCTGTGGAGAGCGCCTCCTCTTGAGATGCGATGGAAACGCCGGGAATTCTTTCCGAACACGCAGGGAAAGGATCCCTCCTCTCGAGCTAGGAGGCGGAAACGGGGCTCCTCTGGATGTCGGCGGGAGGCTCGAGCTTTCTCTCAAGTGGAGACGGTTATGTCGGGGAACTTCTTGAGTTGCAACAAGTGGGTGATGACCCTTTGGAAGTTCCAGAGGTTAGTGTGATTAGCCTCGAGAGGCCTCATTGGAAATGGCCTCATCTCGCCTGGAGGGGAGAACCTTCTGGATTTTCTCGAGTTGCAGCAGTTTCTCTCACTTACGACGGGGACCTCAGGACATGCTCTGGTGGCCTCAGGAAAGGCCATTCCCCATGCGAGTTGCTCGGGGGCCTCTCGGGATTCCTCTCCTGTCGATGCCGGGGCCTAAGACCTTGTGTGGAGTCGGTGCCGGAACCTGAGGATTCCTCTCCAGTCCTGACATGGATCTTGGGGTACGTCCTGGAGTCTCCCTGGGGAGTCAGTCCTCGTCTCGAGTGGGGCATGCACGTGCGCTTTCCTCCCCAGCTATAGCAGCAGTGTCAGGCTTCCCTTCGCGTGGATCAAGGGATCTGTGGCTTTTCCCGAGGCTTTCCCACGAGGCTTTCCCATCGAGGCTTTCCCACAAGGCTGTCCACGTGCCACCGTGTGTGAAGTCGATCCTCGGCTTGAAAGTCGAGGCAGTGCAGGGAAAAACAGGTTTCCCTGGAATGGACTGAGACATCTGGGGACTCTGGGAATGGTGGCACGACCCTGGAGTTCCTCTCGCCTTTCCTGTGGAGAGCGCCTCTTCTTGAGATGCGACGGAACGCGGGAATTCTTTCCCGAACCACGCAGGGAAAGGATCCCTCCTCTCGAGCTAGGAGGCGGAAACGGGGCTCCTCTGGATGTGGGCCGGACTCTCGTGCTTCCTCTCGAGTGGAGACGGGTATGTCGGGGAACTTCTTGAGTTGCAGCAAGGGTGTGAAGGACCCTTTGGAAGATTCCAGATGTTAGGTGTGATTAGCCTCGAGACGCCTCAGCGGAAATGGGCCTCATCTCGCCTGGAAGGGAGAACCTCCTGGATTTTCTCTGAGTTGCGGCAGGTGCTCTCGACTTACGACGGGGACCTCTGGGACCCGCTCTGGTGGCCTCAGGAAAGGCCAGTCCCATGCTAGTTGCATGGGGCCTCTCGGGATTCCTCTCCCGTCGATGCTGGGGCCTAAGACCTTGTGTAGAGTCGGTGCAGGAACCGGAGGATTCCACTCCAGTGCTGACATGGTTCCTGGGGTACTTTTGGAGTCTCCCTAAGGGAGTCAGTCCTCGTCTCGAGTTGGGGCATGCACGTGCGCTTTCCTCCCGAGCTGTAGCTGTAGTGTCACGCTTCCCTTCGCGTGGATGAAGGAATCTGTGGCTTTCCCCGAGTCTTTCCCACGAGGCTTTCCCACGAGGCTTTCCCAAATGGCTGTCCAACGTGCCACCGTGGTGTGAGTCATTCCTCGGCTTGAAAGTCGAGGCAGTGCAAGGAAAACACGTTTCCCTGGAGTGGACTGAGACATCTGGGGGACTCTGGGAATCGTGGCACGACCCTGGAGTTCCTCTCGCCTTTCCCTGTAGAGAGCGCCCCCTCTTGAGCTGCGATGGGAAGGCCAGGAATTCTTTCCTGAACACGCAGGGAAAGGAACCCTCCTCCTCGAGCTAGGAGGTGGAAACGGGGCTCCTCTGGATGTGGGCGGGACTCTCGTGCTTCCTCTCGAGTCGAGACGGGTATGTGGGGGAACTTCTTGAGTTGCAGCAAGGGTGTGAAGGACCCTTTGAAAGTTCCAGAGGTTAGGTGTGATTAGCCTCGAGAAGCCTCAGCGGAAATGGGCCTCATCTCGCCTGGAGGGGAGAACCTCCTGGATTTTCTCGAGTTGCGGCAGGTGCTCTCGACTTACGACGGGAACCTCAGGGACATGATCTGGTGGCCTCAGGAAAGGCCAGTCCCCATGCGAGTTGCTCGGGGGCCTCTCGGTATTCCTCTCCCATCGATGCCGCGGCCTAAGACCTTGTGTGGAGTCGGTGCCGGAACCTGAGGATTCCTCTCCAGTGTTGACATGGATCTTGGGGTAGTTCCTGAGTCTCCCCTGTGGAGTCAGTCCTCGTCTCGAGTGGGGGCATGCACGTGCGCTTTCCTCCCCAGCTGTAGCAGCAGTGTCACGCTTCCCTTCGCGTGGATCAAGGGATCTGTGGCTTTCCCTCGAGGCTTTCCCACGATGCTTTCCCACGAGGCTTTCCCACAAGGCTGCCCACGTGTCACCGTGGTGTGAGTCGATCCTCGGCTTGAAAGTCGAGGCAGTGCAGGGAAAACAGGTTTCCCTGGAATGGACTGAGACATCTGGGGGACTCTGGGAATGGTGGCACGACCGTGGAGTTCCTCTCGCCTTTCCTGTGGAGAGCGCCTCCTCTTGAGATGCGACGGAAATGCCGGGAATTCTTTCCCGACCACGCAGGGGAAGGATCCCTCCTCTCGAGCTAGGAGGCGGAAACGGGGCTCCTCTGGATGAGGGCGGGACTCTCGTGATTCCTCTCGAGTGGAGACGGGTATGTCGGGGAACTTCTTGAGTTGCAGCAAGGGTGTGAAAGACCCTTTGTAAGTTCCAGACGTTAGGTGTGATTAGCCTCGAGATGCCTCAGGGGAAATGGGCCTCATCTCGCCTGGAGGGGAGAACCTCCTGGATTTTCTCGAGTTGTGGCAGGTGCTCTCGACTTACGACGGGGACCTCACGGACCCGCTCCGGTGGCCTCAGGAAAGGCCAGTCCCCAAGCGAGTTGCTCGGGGGCCTCTCGGGATTCCTCTCCCGTCGATGCCGGGGCCTAAGACCTTGTGTGGAGTAGGTGCCGGAACCTGAGGATTCCTCTCCAGTGCTGACATGGATCTTGGGGTACGGCTGGAGTCGCCCCAGGGGAGTCAGTCCTCGTCTCAAGTGGGGGCATGCACGTGCGCTTTCCTCCCGAGATGTAGCAGCAGTGTCATGCTTCCCTTCGCGTGGATCAAGGGATCTGCAACTTTCCCTCGAGGCTTTCCCACGAGGCTTTCCCTCGAGGCTTTCCCACAGGGCTGTCCCACGTGCCACCTTGGTGTGAGTCGATCCTCGGCTTGAAAGTCGAGGCAGTGCAGGGAAAACAGGTTTCCCTGGAATGGACTGAGACATCTGGGGGACTCTGGGAATGGTGGCACGACCCTGGAGTTCCTCTCGCCTTTCCTGTGGAGAGCACCTCCTCTTGAGATGCGACGGGAACGCCGGGATTTCTTTCCCGACCACGCAGGGAAATATCCCTTCTCTCGAGCTATGAGGCGGAAACGGGGCTCCTCTGGATGAGGGCGGGACTCTCGTGCTTCCTCTCCAGTAGAGACGGGTATGTTGGGGAACTTCTTGAGTTGCAGCAAGGGTGTGAAGGACCCTTTGGTAAAGTCAAGAGGTTAGGTGTGATTAGCCTCGAGATGCCTCAGCGGAAATGGGCCTAATCTCGCCTGGAAGGGAGAACCTCCTGGATTTTCTCGAGGTGCGGCAGGTGCTCTCGACTTACAATGGGGACCTCAGGGACCCGCTCTGGTGGCCTCAGGAAAGGCCAGTCCCCATGCGAGTTGCTCCGGGGCCTTTCGGGATTCCTCTCCCGTCAATGACGGGGCCTAAGATCTTTGTGGAGTCCGTGCCGGAACCTGAGGATTCCTCTCCAGTGCTGACATGGTCTTGGGGTACTTCTGGAGTCTCCCCAGGGGAGTCAGTCCTCGTCTCGAGTGGGGGCATGCACGTGCGCTTTCCTCCCGAGCTGTAGCAGCAGTGTCACACTTCCCTTTGCGTGGATCAAGGGATCTGTGGCTTTTCCTCGAGGCTTTCCCACGAGGCTTTCCCACGAGGCTTTCACACAGGGCTGTCCCACGTGCCACCGTGGTGTGAGTGGATCCTCGGCTTGAAAGTCGAGGCAGTGCAGGGAAAACAGGTTTCCCTGGAATGGACTGAGAAATCTCTGGCACTCAGGGAATGGTGTCACGACCCTGGAGATCCCCTCGTGTTTCCTGTGGAGACCGCCTCCTCTTGAGATGCGACCGGAACGCCGGGAATTCTTTCCCGACCACGCAGGGAAAGGATTCCACCTCTCGATCTATGAGGCGGAAACGGGGCTTCTCTGGATGTGGGCAGGACTCTCGTGCTTCCTCTCGAGTGGAGAGGGGTACGTCGGGGAACTTCTTGAGTTGCAGCAAGGGTGTGAAGGACCCTTTGGAAGTTCCAGAGGCCAGGTTGATTAGCCTCGAGACGCCTCCGCGGAAATGGGCTTCATCTCGCCTGGAGGGGAGAACCTCCTGGATTTTCTAGAGTTGCCACAGGTGCTCTCGACTTAAGACGAGGACCTCAGGGACCTGGTCTGGTGGCCTCAGGAAAGGCCAGTCCCCATGCGAGTTGCTAGGGGGCCCTTCGGGATTCCTCTCCCGTCGATGCCGGGGCCTAAGACGTTGTGTGGAGACGGTGCCGGAACCTGAGGATTCCTCTCCAGTGCTGACATGGATCTTGGGGTACTTCTGGAGTCTCCACCGGGGATTCAGTCCTCGTCTCGACTTAGGTCATGCACGTGCACTTTCCTCCCGAGCTGTAGCAGCAGTGTCATGCTTCCCTTCGCGTGGATGAAGAAATCTGTGGCTTTCATCGAGGTTTTTGCAGGAGGCTTTCCCACGAGGCTTTCCCACAGGGCTGTCCCACGTGCCACCGTGGTGTGAGTCGATCCTCGGCTTGAAAGTCGAGGCAGTGCAGGGAAAACTGGTTTCCCTGGAATGGACTGAGACATCTGGGGGACTCTGTGTATGGTGGCTCGACCCTGGAGTTCCTCTCGCCTTTCCTGTGGAGAGTGCCTCCTCTTGAGATGCGATGGAAACGCCGGGAATTCTTTCCCGAACACGCAGGGAAAGGATCCCTCCTCTCGAGCTAGGAGGCGGAAACGGGGCTCCTCTGGATGTCGGCGGGAGGCTCGAGCTTTCTCTCAAGTGGAGACGGTTATGTCGGGGAACTTCTTGAGTTGCAACAAGTGGGTGATGTACCCTTTGGAAGTTCCAGAGGTTAGGTGTGATTAGCCTCGAGAGGCCTCATTGGAAATGGGCCTCATCTCGCCTGGAGGGGAGAACCTTCTGGATTTTCTCGAGTTGCAGCAGTTTCTCTCCACTTACGACGGGGACCTCAGGGACATGCTCTGGTGGCCTCAGGAAAGGCCATTCCACATCAGAGTCTAGGCCCCGGCCATCGACGGGAGAGGAATCCCGAGAGGCCCCCGAGCAACTCGCATGGGGAATGGCCTTTCCTGAGGCCACCAGAGCATGTCCCTGAGGTCCCCGTCGTAAGTGGAGAGAAACTGCTGCAACTCGAGAAAATCCAGAAGGTTCTCCCCTCCAGGCGAGATGAGGCCCATTTCCAATGAGGCCTCTCGAGGCTAATCACACCTAACCTCTGGAACTTCCAAAGGGTACATCACCCACTTGTTGCAACTCAAGAAGTTCCCCGACATAACCGTCTCCACTTGAGAGAAAGCTCGAGCCTCCCGCCGACATCCAGAGGAGCCCCGTTTCCGCCTCCTAGCTCGAGAGGAGGGATCCTTTCCCTGCGTGTTCGGGAAAGAATTCCCGGCGTTTCCATCGCATCTCAAGAGGAGGCGCTCTCCACAGGAAAGGCGAGAGGAACTCCAGGGTCGAGCCACCATACACAGAGTCCCCCAGATGTCTCAGTCCATTCCAGGGAAACCAGTTTTCCCTGCACTGCCTCGACTTTCAAGCCGAGGATCGACTCACACCACGGTGGCACGTGGGACAGCCCTGTGGGAAAGCCTCGTGGGAAAGCCTCCTGCAAAAACCTCGATGAAAGCCACAGATTTCTTCATCCACGCGAAGGGAAGCATGACACTGCTGCTACAGCTCGGGAGGAAAGTGCACGTGCATGACCTAAGTCGAGACGAGGACTGAATCCCCGGTGGAGACTCCAGAAGTACCCCAAGATCCATGTCAGCACTGGAGAGGAATCCTCAGGTTCCGGCACCGTCTCCACACAACGTCTTAGGCCCCGGCATCGACGGGAGAGGAATCCCGAAGGGCCCCCTAGCAACTCGCATGGGGACTGGCCTTTCCTGAGGCCACCAGACCAGGTCCCTGAGGTCCTCGTCTTAAGTCGAGAGCACCTGTGGCAACTCTAGAAAATCCAGGAGGTTCTCCCCTCCAGGCGAGATGAAGCCCATTTCCGCGGAGGCGTCTCGAGGCTAATCAACCTGGCCTCTGGAACTTCCAAAGGGTCCTTCACACCCTTGCTGCAACTCAAGAAGTTCCCCGACGTACCCCTCTCCACTCGAGAGGAAGCACGAGAGTCCTGCCCACATCCAGAGAAGCCCCGTTTCCGCCTCATAGATCGAGAGGTGGAATCCTTTCCCTGCGTGGTCGGGAAAGAATTCCCGGCGTTCCGGTCGCATCTCAAGAGGAGGCGGTCTCCACAGGAAACACGAGGGGATCTCCAGGGTCGTGACACCATTCCCTGAGTGCCAGAGATTTCTCAGTCCATTCCAGGGAAACCTGTTTTCCCTGCACTGCCTCGACTTTCAAGCCGAGGATCCACTCACACCACGGTGGCACGTGGGACAGCCCTGTGTGAAAGCCTCGTGGGAAAGCCTCGTGGGAAAGCCTCGAGGAAAAGCCACAGATCCCTTGATCCACGCAAAGGGAAGTGTGACACTGCTGCTACAGCTCGGGAGGAAAGCGCACGTGCATGCCCCCACTCGAGACGAGGACTGACTCCCCTGGGGAGACTCCAGAAGTACCCCAAGACCATGTCAGCACTGGAGAGGAATCCTCAGGTTCCGGCACGGACTCCACAAAGATCTTAGGCCCCGTCATTGACGGGAGAGGAATCCCGAAAGGCCCCGGAGCAACTCGCATGGGGACTGGCCTTTCCTGAGGCCACCAGAGCGGGTCCCTGAGGTCCCCATTGTAAGTCGAGAGCACCTGCCGCACCTCGAGAAAATCCAGGAGGTTCTCCCTTCCAGGCGAGATTAGGCCCATTTCCGCTGAGGCATCTCGAGGCTAATCACACCTAACCTCTTGACTTTCCAAAGGGTCCTTCACACCCTTGCTGCAACTCAAGAAGTTCCCCAACATACCCGTCTCTACTGGAGAGGAAGCACGAGAGTCCCGCCCTCATCCAGAGGAGCCCCGTTTCCGCCTCATAGCTCGAGAGCAGGGATATTTCCCTGCGTGGTCGGGAAAGAAATCCCGGCGTTCCCGTCGCATCTCAAGAGGAGGTGCTCTCCACAGGAAAGGCGAGAGGAACTCCAGGGTCGTGCCACCATTCCCAGAGTCCCCCAGATGTCTCAGTCCATTCCAGGGAAACCTGTTTTCCCTGCACTGCCTCGACTTTCAAGCCGAGGATCGACTCACACCAAGGTGGCACGTGGGACAGCCCTGTGGGAAAGCCTCGAGGGAAAGCCTCGTGGGAAAGCCTCGAGGGAAAGTTGCAGATCCCTTGATCCACGCGAAGGGAAGCATGACACTGCTGCTACATCTCGGGAGGAAAGCGCACGTGCATGCCCCCACTTGAGACGAGGACTGACTCCCCTGGGGCGACTCCAGCCAGTACCCCAAGATCCATGTCAGCACTGGAGAGGAATCCTCAGGTTCCGGCACCTACTCCACACAAGGTCTTAGGCCCGGCATTGACGGGAGAGGAATACCGGAGAGGCCCCCAGAGCAACTCGCTTGGGGACTGGCCATTTCCTGAGGCCACCGGAGCGGGTCCGTGAGGTCCCCGTCGTAAGTCGAGAGCACCTGCCACAACTCGAGAAAATCCAGGAGGTTCTCCCCTCCAGGCGAGATGAGGCCCATTTCCGCTGAGGCATCTCGAGGCTAATCACACCTAACGTCTGGAACTTACAAAGGGTCTTTCACACCCTTGCTGCAACTCAAGAAGTTCCCCGACATACCCGTCTCCACTCGAGAGGAATCACGAGAGTCCCGCCCTCATCCAGAGGAGCCCCGTTTCCGCCTCCTAGCTCGAGAGGAGGGATCCTTCCCTGCGTGGTCGGGAAAGAATTCCCGGCATTTCCGTCGCATCTCAAGAGGAGGCGCCCTGCACAGGAAAGGCGAGAGGAACTCCACGGGTCGTGCCACCATTCCCAGAGTCCCCCAGATGTCTCAGTCCATTCCAGGGAAACCTGTTTTCCCTGCACTGCCTCGACTTTCAAGCCGAGGATCGACTCACACCACGGTGGCACGTGGGCAGCCTTGTGGGAAAGCCTCGTGGGAAAGCATCGTGGGAAAGCCTCGAGGAAAGCCACAGATCCCTTGATCCACGCGAAGGGAAGCGTGACACTGCTGCTACAGCTAGGGAGGAAAGCGCACGTGCATGCCCCCACTCGAGACGAGGACTGACTCCACAGGGGAGACTCAGAAGTACCCCAAGATCCATGTCAACACTGGAGAGGAATCCTCAGGTTCCGGCACCGACTCACACAAGGTCTTAGGCCGCGGCATCGATGGGAGAGGAATACCGAGAGGCCCCCGAGCAACTGCCATGGGGACTGGCCTTTCCTGAGGCCACCAGATCATGTTCCTGAGGTTCCCGTCATAAGTCCGAGAGCACCTGCCGCAACTCGAGAAAATCCAGGAGGTTCTCCCCTCCAGGCGAGATGAGGCCCATTTCCGCTGAGGCGTCCTGAGGCTAATCACACCTGACCTCTGGAACTTCCAAAGGGATCCTTCACACCTTTGCTGCAACTCAAGAAGTTCCCTGACATACCCGTCTCCACTCGAGAGGAGCACGAGAGTCCCGGACCACATCCAGAGGAGCCCCGTTTCCACCTCCTAGCTCGAGAGGAGGTTCCTTTCCCTGCGTGTCAGGAAAGAATTCCGGCCTTCCCATCGCAGCCTCAAGAGGGCGCTCTCACAGGAAAGGCGAGAGGAACTCCAGGGTCGTGCCACGATTCCCAGAGTCCCCCAGATGTCTCAGTCCACTCCAGGGAAACGTGTTTTCCTTGCACTGCCTCGACTTTCAAGCCGAGGATGACTCACACCACGTGGCACGTTGGACAGCCATTTGGGAAAGCCTCGTGGGAAAGCCTCGTGGGAAAG
>NW_017193228.1:0-21103 GCF_001704415.2 Capra hircus
ATTAATCATATAAATCACATTGTTTGTTTTTTAAGTTTTGAAAGCCACAGGTTGGGTATATGTAAAACACATTGAACGTATTGAATATGTTGTTCACCATCTACACAAGGTGAGATGACAATGGAACAGAATTTTCTCAAAGAGTAGTCAAGCTGCTAGATATGCAGGTTAGTAGGGGTCGAGCAAACCAAGTTTAGATCTCTATTTTCTTCCTGATTTAAACTAGTAATTTCTGCATATTATCTATTTCATTTTTATCAAATATTTTAGTTCTAGCAGATTCCTTTTCTCCAGAATATTGGTTTGGTAATGATATTCCAGTTTTATTTATTGCTGTTTTAGGATTTTAAAGTTACAGTTTTGGTAGATGTAAAAGAAATTCATGAACCATCTGTATGTCTTTATGATCTGGAAGTAGGTAATATGTTGCTGAAAGAGAGATTTTCATGGTAATGTGAAACGCGACCACAGAAAATATTGAGAAACCAAAAAACAATTAAGCAAACATAAAGGAAAAAGCTTTTAATTTGTAGTTTGCCTTATTTCCTCTAACCCTTTTTTTTTGGTAAAAATAAAATATCTTTGCCTTAATTTAGCTCATTTAAGAGTATTTATTTCTTTTGTCCCAGTGCACTGCATAGTCTCTGCTCTCTACTGGATAAAAAAACCTCAGATAGGAAGGTGGTATTTTGGAGGTGCATAATAATCATAACTTGCATTAAATTAAAGACCAGTGTTTCTCAATCAGTATGACTCTGCTTTATATGTAGTACATGCATTCCAGCATTCATGCAGGATAGGATTTAGCAGACTCCCATTTATAGATGGATAACTTGCAATTGTCTCAAGTTCACAAGACTGGTAAAGTGACCTTTATCAGACAAGTCCCTGATGTGCACTAGTTCAGAGTCCTTCCTTTCTTTGCAAGAGCAAGAACTGAGGAAATCTCTTTTCACCAGTGACATATTTGGTACTGTGACTAGGATTGCTGCCACGGTGACCTCAGTGGCCTTGCCCAAAACTGCTGGCTGAAGACCCCTGACTTTCACCTCTCTCTCCCATGAACACTTGCTTCCTGTCACTCTCTGCTTGGTTCTCTTTCCATGACCCACAGGGCAAGATCTGGGTCAGCTCACTGTGTCATGGCTCCCCTCAGTTAAGAGCTGCAAGCAGGACACCCAGGCTGTGCATCCCCAAAGAACGCTTGGTGGCAGTTGACACTGTCCTTAGGTGAAGGCGCCCACTGAGGCCAAGACTTTTCTCCTCTCATCTTTGTCATTTCCTCTATGGCCCTATCCATTCTGATGTGAGAAGTTTAACTGAGAAAACTGCATGACGTTCAAATTAAGACCAAATAAATAATCAGGGACTTGATTGGGTGAGTTTCTTCTCTGTAAGTCCTCGAGTCCAAATTCCCTCCCTACACGTTCTTAATCCGAGTGTGTTTCCAGGACCAGAACTGCATCAGAGGCCAAAACTGGGGACTCTGCATCTTCTCTAGATTTTTGGCATACCTCACCACACCACGACCTTACACTGTGGGCGATCCCACCCTTCTGTAGATCTCAAGCAGACGTTACCTATAAAAAGGGCAATGTGTCATGGAACTGCAAGCTGAGGTTAGGAACAGAGAACTGCAAAACTATTGGCATGAACAACTCTGTCCAAACATCTGCATTAAGAACCTTGACTGACCTCTAGCATGGTTTCTAGCAGCAACCTAAGGCCACATTCTAGGACAACTTGGCTACCCCGGAGTTCCTGTTTAGAAAATTTCAAGGCTACCAAAGGAATCTGTTCCACCCAACATCTGACATAAGCCCCTCATCTTCCTTTACCAGAGTGTCTATTTAAAACAAAGACAAAAAAAAAAAAAAAAAAAAACCCTCACAATTACAAGAAAAGTGTGACAAATAAACTAGAAATTGATAACAAAAAGACAGCAGAAAGTTAAAGATTATTTGCAGAGTAAACAATAAACATCTAAATAACACATGGGCCAAAGGAAAATCTAATGAGAAATTTTAAAATATTTTACAAATGAAAACAAAATTACAACTTATCAGAAGTTATGTGATACAGCAAAATCAGTAAAGAGGTATACACAGCATTGAGTGCCTATAACAAAAAAACCCTACAATTAATAACTTAAGCTTCTATATTAGTAAACTTGTAAAGGAAAAGAAAAAGCAGAGGAAGAATAAATCAAAGCAAAAAAATGACACTGAAAAAAGGAAGGTAATGCAGAAAAAGAACAAAATCCAAAGAAGTTTCTTTAAAGATACAAAATAAAAAGAAGATAAAATTCTCCCCAGGCTAAACAGAACAAAGGAGAAAACACAAATTAAATTACTAATAGTAGAAATGAAGGAAGGGCCATTACTACTGATTCCATGGACATTAAAAGGATAATGAGTGAATATTAAAACAACTCTGTGCCTACAAAAATGAAAGGTTCAATTGAGAAACTGCTTGAAGGGATAACTTAGCACCACTTTCACAAAGAAAAATACATACTCTGAATAGGTCTGTATCTATTAAAGAAATTTAATCTATAACTAATAAGCTTCCAATAAAGACAGTAACAGACCCAGAGGTTTCCACTGATGAATTCTATCAAAAATTTAAGGAAGAAAATAACAATTCTCTACAATCTCTCCCAGAAAATAGAAGCAAAAGGAACACCTCCTAATTCCTTTCTGTGAGGTGAGTATTACACTCGAATATCAAAATCAGATGAAGAAATTAAGAGAAAAAAAATTGCACACAAATACCTCTCATGAACATAGAAGCAAAATCCCCAACAAAATATAAGAAAAGAAACCTAACAATCCATAGAAGGAATTACATACTATATCTAAGTAGGATGCATTTCAGAGTGTAACATTTGAAAATCAGTGATGATAAATCATAATAACAATAGTCTAAGGAAGATAATCACAAGATCAGATCAAGAGATGAAGGAAAAAAATCATCTGATAAAATCCAACACCCATTCATCATCAAAATTCTCAGCAAACTAGATACAGACCAGGCATTTCCTCAGCTTCATATACAACATCTGAAAAGAAATGCAGGTAAAACATCATACTTCAGAGTGCGAAGACAGATGCTGTCATACTAAGGTGAGGAACAAGGTGAGGATATCCCTTCTCACCAATGTCTATTCAACACTTTCCTGAAAGGCCTAGCCAATGCAATGAGATACAGGAAGGAAGCAAAAGATACAGATATTTGGAAGAGAAAAATGGAATTATAATCATCAACAACAAGAAAACTCCTGGCATTAATAAGCCAGGGAGTATATGTTAAAAGTTTAATATATTATCATATATAACTATTATATAATTAATATATTAATAAGGTTAATACATAATAGTCAATTCTTTTCCAATACAGAGATGAAACTTGCAATTAAAAACTTAACACCATTTACATTAGCACCAAAATATATTAGAAATAATTCTTTAAATACATGTATAAGATTTACATGAGAAAAACTCATAAACTGCACTGAAAAAAAATTAAAGAAGATCTAAATAAATAGACATGCCAGGTTCATTGATAGGGAGATGCTGTATTGTTGAGATGTCACTTATTTCCAACTTAACTTAATATTTAATACAAGTCGGTTCAAAATTCCAGCCAAGTTAGCTTGTAGATAGCAGCCAACAATTTAAATTTTATGTCAAAATGAAATGATCCATAATACCCACTGAAGTCAATATGAAAGATCAAAGTCAGAGAATTGATATTACTGGATTTCAAACTTACTTTAAAGCTACAATACTCAAGACTGTATGCTATTAACAGAATACTAGACAGATCAATGGCACAGAACAGAAAATCTAGAAACAGACACCCTGAACACTCAACCGACCTTTAACAAAGGCACAAAGGCAATTCAATGCAAAAAGACAGTCTTTTAAACTTATAGTCCTGGGATAACTAGACATCCATATCTAATAAAAATGAATCCACATACAAACTCTAAACTTTCAAAATAATTAACTCAAAAGAAATCACAGGACCTAAATGAAAAACTCACATTTAAAAAAAAAAAACTTGCAGGGACATCCCTGGCAGTTCAGTGTTAAAGACTCAACACTTCCACTGCGGGGGGAAGAGGGTTTGATCACTGGTCAGGGACTAGGATTTCACATGCCATATGGAATAGGCAAAAAAATCTAGATAAAACGGGGGCAAAACTTGAGTTTGGTAAGGAGATTTTAGGCACAACACCAAAAAGCACAGTCTATGAAAGAAAATAATAAGCGGAACCTTGTTAATATTAAAAACTTCTATCTGGCAAAAGATACTATTAAGAGAATGAGAAACAAAGGCCACAAAAGGGTAGTTACAAATCTATTTGCAGGGCAAGAATGGAGACACAGACCTAGAGAACGGGAGTGTGGACACATCGGGGGAAGCAGACAGTGAGACGAATTGAGAGAGTGGCATGGACAAATATGCACTACCATGTGGACAACAGGCATGTGGGGGAAGTTTCTGGGGGACACAAGGATCAGCTCTGTGATGACCTCGAGAGGTGAGGTCGGGGGTGGGAGGGAGGTTTATGAGGGAGGGGATATATGTATACTAAGAGCTGATTCATAAAAGAGAACCTGACACACCATTTAATTATCTTCTAATTTAAATAATTGGTTTAAAAAAATCTATGAATTTTAAAAACTAGAAATAAAATCTAGGGAAGTACACATAGCCACTAGAGTTACATACAACAATGCCAAATGAATAAAGTCAGAAGTAATGAAAAGCAAAAGATCACAGTAACAATTTGATTCTCAAATTAAAATTCTTAGAAAACAGGACAGGAAATATTCAAACATATAAGAGACTTCAAAATCTGGAATAAAAAAAAGATCATGACAGCAAAATCACCCAGTTGGTCTGGAAGAATCAACAATTACTTAAACCAAGTAACAGAAAATACACCATAAACAAAAGCAACCATAGAAAAAAATTTACCTACAAAGAAACTTCAGAAAAATGTATACAGTCTTCATGGAGGCAACAAGAAGAATTTCCTGAGAGTCTTAGGAAAATGAAGGCTCAAACAGAATAGTATGTTATGTATATTCACGACAAACAGATATTGTAAGACTGTCAATTTTCTGTAACTCCTTTACAGAGTTAGTACCACATTCAGAGTAGCTGAGACCACAATGAAACACAGTCTGCTGATTTTTGTACCCTGAAGTAACCACGGAAATCTTATGGAAGGAATGAAGAAAACTATTAACAAAAGTGAAAACATAAAAGTAAATAATCCCTGATGGACAGTAAGTCTGCACTGGACTTGACCCTATGTGTAAAAGTAAATAATCCCTGATGGACAGTAAGTCTCCACTGAACTTGACCCTATGTGTGCCCAGGTGCAGGAGTACTTAAAGAGACTGGCACAGATGTGCAACCTGCAAGGGAAGCAGACAACAGGATCAGCTGGAAGAGGCTTTAAACTTGAGCCCTGGATTCTTCCACTCTGCCCTGGGATCATGAATCTCCACTGCTTCACTGAAGGAATCTGAGGCAGCACCTCCGAGGCCCATGCCAGGGCCATGGGGCACCAAAGCTTGGCTTGGATGTGGCAGTACAGGCCCAGATCATGAAATCACCAGCACAAAGTTTGTTGGTGTGTGTGCCCAGTCACTGAGTTGTGTCCGACTCTTTGGCAACCCCATGGACTGTAGCCCACCAGGCTCCTCTGTCCAAGGGAAACTCCAGGCAAGAATACTAGAGTGGGTTTCCATGCCATCCTCCAGGGGGTCTTCCCAACCCCTGGATTGAACTCAGGTCTCCCGCATCGCAGGCAGATTCTTTAGTGCCTGAGCCACCAGGGAATGCTAGTGGATGAGAACTGGCCCTGTGAAATGATCACCTTAATAGACTATCACCCAGGGACTAAAAGAGAAAAGTTAGTACCATAGGAATTGTCCAAAACGACAGAACTTCATCTCAGAACGTTTGAGCAATGACCCTGCAGTTGACTGAGAGCCCACAGTGAGAACTGTCAGGCTAAGGAGCCCCTTCACTTACTCTTCTGGAATGGTATGAGCATGGCTGGGGACAGGGTGGACTTATACCAGAAAGGGAAGGATTTCCAGGCCCTGTCAGCAGTCAATATGAATGAAGTTTCTGAGTGAGATGTGAAGGGATCCACACCTCAGAAGACAGTCTCCCATCCTTCCCTCTCAGCTGATCTTACCTGTAGCAGCCATTTCCAGGAAGCCTTGGATAGAAATGGTGAGATGAGACGTATGTGCACTTCATACTGGGAGACTCAGGGGTTCACATTTTCGATATGAGGCCTTGTCCTCGGATGAGCAGATGGGTCGTAGCCCAGCATCTACAGGGGTAAGGCAAGGCATGGAGAACGACAGAGCATCGCTTACTCCAGAAGAGGGAGCCCAGAGAGCCCTCGCTGTTGGTCTCATGGGCTCCAGGACAGCTGTTAGGCGTGGGCTCCCCAATTCTTCCTGCTGCGGGTGCTGACACAAGTGAGAGCATGGAGTGAGCCAGCTGACAGTTCAGGACAGGGACGTACCAGGACCCCTTAAGAATCAAGGGAAAGTCCACGTGCCAATCCCGGGAGAAGCTCCCCCGGAACCCCCGCCTGTCCAGGTCCCGCCCCTGCTGCCCTCCTGGAGCCAGATGCGCAGGACAGGAAGTGACGTCCTCTTAAGCATGCTGGGGGAGCGACGCCATCTTTTACAGTGCTGCTATCTCTGAGAGCTTCCATTGACGGAGGCCAGTGTGGTGCAGTCCCAAGTGTCATCGTGTGTCAAGATCAGATGTGACGTGAGTTACAAGTGCAGAGACCCGTCTCTGCACCCCGAATCCCTTTTCTATCTGAAAAGAGGGGGCCACACAGCCTCCGGCCACCCTAGCCGTGCACTCAGACCAGAGGATCCAGCCTAGCTCTTAAGCCCCAAGACCATCCACTAACCCCTAGGGGGTGTCGAGAAAGAATGCCTCGGTCAGGCTCTGCTGGATCTCTGCTCTGCTCAGTAGAGGGAGAGCCACGAGCCCTGTGGAGTGAAGAAGGGACCCTCGGGGGAATGAGTGTCTCCATACACCAGAACGGCAGCCATCTGTAACCCACCACTCACCGCGATTTGCCTGCAGATCATCCGGGCAGCCCTTTGGGAGATCTAAAGGCTGAGGGGCTCCCTCACTGCGACCTCAGACACAGAGGCAGTTGGAGAGGAGGGGACTTGGTTCTCAGGGCTGGCAGCTGGTCAGTAGAGTGAGGATGTAAGGTTCGGGAAGAGTCAGGATGAGGACTATCCTCCCTGCCAAAGGGTCCCTCAGGACCCTCCCCTGTGGTCAGCGTTTCCTCCTGGCCAACATCAGGAAGGGGGCCGGTGGCCTGAGAGGGGAGCTTGGAGCCTGGTTGTGAAGGGACAGCCAGGAGACAGCAGAAGGAAGGTGTTGGGACCCTTCACTGGGGGGCTGAGTACGCCCTCCTCTCCTCGTGTGGGGTGACATGGAAAGTGGCAGTGTCAATTTCAGACAGGAGAGGAAACGGGCTGAGTGCGGGATTGGGGGCGTTGGATATGGGGGTGTCTTCGCCACCAATTTTCATCCTGACTCTGACTGTCAGCTGTGAGGACCTGACTCCCCTGCCAGGCCAAGCTGCCCCAAAACATCTAATGCCCAGTCAGGACTGTCTGCTGCGCCCCAGGGCTCACTCTCCCTTGCTACTCAGCGGTCCCAGGAGACAGGCTGAGCAGAACAGAAGCCCTGTGGGACCTAGAGCACTGGCCTCAAGGACCCTCAGAGATGGCTTCCATTAAAGCCAGGGAGGAATCTCCTTGCTGAAGGTTCTCACAGTATGTCTTGTCCCTCCTCCAGGTGCCCTCCTTGCCTGCTTTCCTGCCTCCGCACTCCCACCTGCAGCCCCTGACCTGCTGTCAGCATGCCTCGGAAGCACAAGAATAAGTCCCATGGTCCGCCTGAAACGTTCACCAGGTCCAGAGGGACACTCAGGAGGCCCAGGCCAGTGCTGCTGCAGCCCCAAAGGAGGAGTGCCCCTCCTCCCCCTCTTCTGCCCCTCAGGGTTCTCCCCTGAGCTCCCCTGCTGCTGGCGATCGCCAGGAGCTTCAGGGAGCCATGGCCCCTAGCTCTGCTGATGCAGGGCCTTCCTGTGCAGGATCTGATGAAGGTGCCCAGGGCCCAGAGGAGGAAAGTGCAGGTGCCTCCCAGGCAGCCCCTGCCACTCAGAGCACTCGCAAAGATCCTCTGGCCAGGAAGGCCAGGATACTGGTGGAGTTTCCTGCTGGAGAAGTACACCAAGAAGGAGCCCATCACGCAGAATGCCCTGATGAAAATCGTCAGCAGGAAGTACAGGCAGCACTTCCCTGAGATCCTCAGTACAGCCTGTGAGCGCGTGGAGCTGGTCTTTGGCCTGGAGATGAAGGAAGTCGACCGTAGCAAGAACGTCTACACCCTCATCAGCAAGCTCAACCTCGGGGGAAACGATTGTCCGAGTGGTGAGGGGGGGGCTGCCCAAGTCTGGTCTCCTCATGGTGCTCCTGGGGGTCATCTTCATGAATGGTAACCACGCCACTGAGGAGGAGATCTGGGAATTCCTCAGTATGTTGGGGATCTATGCTGGGAGGAAGGCACTGGATCTTTGGGGAGCCCAGAAGGCTCATCACCAAGATCTGGTGCAGAAGGAGTACCTGAACTACGCCAGGTGCCCAAGTAGTGATCCTCCGCGCTATGAGTTCCTGTGGGGCCCGAGAGCTTGTGCTGAGACCAGTAAGATGAAGGTACTGGAGGTTCTAGCCAAGTTCCATGGTAGGGTCCCTAGTTCCTTCCCAGACCTCTATGACGAGGCTCTGAGAGAGCAGGCGGAGAGAGCAGGGCTGAGAGGTGTGGCCATGGCTCCAACCCATGGCTGAGGCTAGTGCTCCTTCCAGGGCCAAGTCCTGCAGCTCCTCCCAACATCTAAGGATGCGGGCAGGGCCTTTGTTCCCTTTGTGTTGGAAGAGAGCAGTCAGGCTCCTAAATAGTGCAGAGTAGTAGGGCTGGAGGGAACAAAATCCATATCTTCTTACAGTTTTTAAATGGTAAGTGAGTTTAGATCTAGTTTGTTTAATAAAATATACATCTGTTTTCTTGTGTTCATATGAGAAATACCTAAGGAACAAAGATTTAAATTGGAAAGGTAAAGAGGTGAAGGAGGTGTTTAGTATTTTCAAATGTTCTTACTTTTGATAACGTTTATTGTGTTTCAGAATTCAAATGTATCGAATTATATAAATCACAGTTTCTAGCTGTTTTAATGTTTTAAAAATGTTTAAAATGTTTGGGTATTTGTAACACACACTGAAAGTACTGAATATATTGTTGACAATGCAAACAAGATAACATGACATTAGAAGAGAATGTTTCTTGAAGAGCAGACAAGCTTCTAAAGAGTGCATGGTAGTAGAGGGTAGAACACATTTATTTTCGCATCATATTTCTGCTCTCTGTTTCACACGAGTAACTTCATACATATTATTTGTTTCTTTTTTCTTTCAAAGTATTTTTACTTCTACAGAGGTTGTTTTTTTCAGAGTATTAATTTGGTAATTGTACTGCTGTTATATTCACTGCTGTTTTAAAAGTTTTAAAGGTACAGTTTTCAGGTAGACATAAAAGACATTCAGGAGCCATCTGTATTGTCTTTCTGATCTGCAAGTAGGTAACATAGCACTGCAAGAGTGATTTTCATGCATAATGTGAAAGGAAGACCACAGAAACTATTGAGAAACAAAAAGAAAATGGAGAAAAGCAGTAGAGTAAAAAGTCTTTAACTTGTGGTTTTACCTTATTTCTTTTAAACATTCCTTTTAGTAAAAATAAAAAATACTCTGACTTATTTAGCTCATTTAAGAATATTTGTTTCTTTTGTCCTAATTCACTGCATATTCTCTGCTCTCTCCTGGATTAAAAATAAACCAGATGGGAAGGTGGTATTTGAGGGGTTCATAGTAAAATAACCTCCCACTTATTACAAACCAATACTTCTTCATCTGTATGCCACTGCTTTATATGTAGTACATGCATTCCTGAATTCATGCAGGATCTGGATTTAGCAGACTCCATTTGTGGATGGATAACCTTGCCAATTTCTCAAGTTCACAAACTGATGAAGTGACCTTCCTGGACATAGTCCCCTGATCTGGATTAGTGGACATCCCACAATGTGCCACTTCTCCCAGTCCTAAGCCTAGACATCATGTCTTTTCATTCATTTTTCCTCTAAACACTCCAAGAAAATGTGTCTTGTTGGATACATGGGGCCCTGTCTCAAAGAACTGCTTTTGGAATAAAGTTTAAAAAATGCTGATAAATGAATGGTATGAAAGAAGACAAAACTACTCAGGGACAAGTTGGTCATGAACACATGCAATGTCAGATACCCTGAAAAGGATCAACTATGCCCTCATTTATCCTTCCTGATTCTCAGGGACATAAAAGCCTTAGCTTAAACGTTGTGTCCTCAGGTCAATGGATGGAAGAGTCTCAGCCTCTGATAGTTATCAAGGGGAAGATTTTAGAACACTAGGGGTCCCACAAACTATATCCTGCTTCTTGCCATTGTGTGGCCATGAGGAAGAGCAGTCTGTCTGTAGGTGCGCCTTCCTTTTCTGCAGGGCAAGGGTGGAGGGGTTCTCAGGGAGTTGAACACCTTGGTCTTGCTGGCAGCAGCTCCAATTCTGCCCAAGTAGGAGATCCTATCAAGTCTTCATATTATTTACAGTGAGGACACAGGGTTCTGGAGTGGGAGCTCCACCCACACCTCATAACAATGGGACGGCATGGCACAGAGCGACAGGCAAGGGTAGCCATGGGAGTAGCTCTCTCCCTCCCCTTCTGTTCTCTCAATAAGGCGAAAACCTATGGCCACAGGCCAGCCTTATTCAGCCAGTAGAGAGCGTGGATTCTGATATGCTACTGGAAGTCAAGGTAAGAAACCTGATCTAAGACTGGGGGCCACCTGACTCCAGAAGAGAGTGGAGCCCTTGAATGTTCTACTCCTCAGAAGGCCCCAATAGCTTTGCACACCTCTGGTTCATCCTTGTCTTCCAATTCAGAACTTCCAAGAAAGTATGCCTTTGTGCTGAGGAGCACACCCTGAGTGAGTGGAGGGTGCAGTCTGGGTCTGGTCAGGATTGAGGATGAGATCCCTGAACGAGGGGCAAGAGGACCACTCAGCCCCAGAACAGGGGAGACTGTGGAGGCCCACCCCTGATGTCAGCCCTATGAGACCCAGGAGAAAGCTTTCTGGCTGAAGTGCTTCTCTTTCTGTGGAGAGGTCTCAGGAGGTGAGAGCCTTGGTCTACTGGGAGAAGCCTCACTTCAGTACAGAGTGGAAACTAGTGACTCGCAAATGAGGATAAAGGGACTGCACCTAGAACACAGCCCTGCCCCTCTACACCTCGCACTGGCCAATTTGGGAACGTGGGCATGATGCACCCCACACATTTCCTTTTAGAGCATCTCTAGAGGTGAGGCACTGGGCTCAGAGGTCAACCTCAGGAGGAACTCCAGGTTCATGCCAAGAGTCAAGTAGAGGACCATGGGACTAAAGGAACCACTCACACTATACCACTTTTATAGAATCCCTCCCCTAGGGTCAGCCATGAGTGACCACAGGTTGGCAGCCCTCACATCCTCCAAGGTGGTCTCAGGAATTTAAGGCTGTAGCATGAGAGGACAGGTCTCATTAGGAGTGGGAAGTCAGTGAGAGGACCTGGAGAGAGGACAGTAATAGTGAAAGAGGGAGGAAATACACGTCTTCCTAGGAGCCTGACTGAGGACAGGTGCATCCAGCCATCAGAAGGTCCTCAATTTCCAGTCCCAGCTTTCTGTCCTGAGAGACCACAGGTAGATGTGGTAATGGTAGGCAACCTAGTTTCTTGAATGTTGAGTTTCTAGACATAATTTCTTTTCTAGACAGAGTTTCTAGACAGGTTTTTCACTCTCTGCTTTCAATTTTATCAAGAGGCTTTTTCGTTTCTTTTCAATTTCTGGCATAAGGGTAGTGCCATCTACATATCTGAGGTTATTGATATTTTCCCAGCAATCTTTATTCTAACTTGTACTTCATTCAGCCTGGCATTTCACATAATGTACTATGCATACAAGTTAAATAAGCAGGGTGACAATATACAGTCTGATGTACTCCTGTCCCAATTGTCATCAGTCCATTGTTCCGATCCAGTTCTAACTGTTGCTTCCTGACCTGTATACAGATTTCTCAGGAGGGAGGTTAGGTGGTCTGGTATTCCCATCTCTTAAGAATTTTCCACATTCTATTGTGATCCACATAGTCAAAAGCTTTAGAGTAGTCAATAAAGCAGAAGTAGATGCTGTTCTGGAATTCTCTTCCTTTTTCTATGATCCAATAGATGTTGGCAATTTGATTTCTGTTTCCTCTGCCTTTTCTAAATCCAGCTTGGACATCTGGACATGCTTGATTCATGTACTATTGAAGCCTAGCATGGAGAATTTTGAGCAGTACTTTGGTAGCATGTTAGATGAGTGCAGTTGTGTGGTAGTTTGAACATTCCTTGGCATTGTCTTTCTTTGGGATTGGAATGACAGCTGACCTTTTCCAGTCCTGTGGTCACTGCTGAGTTTTCCAAATTTATTGGCATATTAAGTGTCGCACTTTAAAGCATCATCTTTCAAGATTTGCAAAAGCTCAGCTGGAATTCCACCACTTCCAGTAGCTTTGTTTGTAGTGATGCTTCCTAAGGCCAACTTGACTTCGCATTCCAGGATTTCTCTCTCTAGATGAATGATCACTCCATCATGGTTATTGGATCATTATGATCTTTTTAGTATAGTTCTTTGTGTATTCATGCCACCTCTTGTAAATAGCTTCTGCTTCTGTTAGGTCCACACCATTTCTGTCCTTTTTGTGCCCAATGTTGCATGAAATGTTCCCTTGGTATCTCGAATTTTCTTAAAGAGATCTCTAGTCTTTCCCATTCTGTTGTTTTCCTCTATTTCTTTGCATTGATCTCTGAAGAAGGCTTTCTTATCTCTTCTTGCTATTCTCTGGAACTCTGCCATTCAGATGCTTATCTTTCCTTTTTTCCTTTGCTTTTTACCTCTCTTCTTTTCACAGCTATTTGTAAGGCCTCCTCAGACAGCCATTTTGCTTTTTTGCATTTCTTTTCCATGGGGATGGTCTTGATCCCTGTCTCCTGTACAATGTCACCAAACCTCATTCCATAGTTCATCAGGCATGCTATCTATCAGATCTAGGCCCTTAAATCTATTTCTCACTTCCACTGTATAATCATAAGGGATTTGATTTAAGGTCATACCTGAATGGTCTAGCAGTTTTCTCTACTTTCTTCAATTTGAAGTCTGAATTTGGTAATAAGGAGTTCATGATATGAGCCACAGTCAGCTCCTGGTCTTGTTTTTGTTGACTGTATAGAGCTTCTCCATCTTTGGCTGCAAAGAATATAATGCAGTCTGATTTCGGTGTTGACCATCTGGTGATGTCCATGTGTAGAGTCTTCTCTTGTGTTGTTGGAAGAGGGTGTTTGCTATGACCAGTGCATTTTCTTGGCAGAACTCTATTAGTCTTTGCCCTGCTTCATTCCTCATTCCAAGGCCAAATTTGCCTGTTACTCCAGGTGTTTCTTGACTTCCTACTTTTGCACTCCAGTCCCCTATAATGAAAAGGACATCTTTTTTGGGTGTTAGTTCTAAAAGGTCTTGTAGGTCTTCACAGAACCGTTCCACTTCAGCTTCTTCAGCGTTACTGGTTGGGGCATAGACTTGGATTACTGTGATATTAAATGGTTTGCCCTGAAAATGAACAGAGATCATTCTGTCATTTTTGAGATTGCATCCAAGTACTGCATTTTGGACTCTTTTGTTGACCATGATGGCTACTCCATTTCTTCTGAGGGATTCCTGGCCACAGTAGTAGATATAATGGTCATCTGAGTTAAATTCACCCATTCCAGTCCAGTTTAGTCCTCTGATTCCTAGAATGTCGACGTTCACTCTTGCCATCTCTTGTTTGGCCACTTCCAATTTGCCTTGATTCATGGACCTGACATTCCAGGTTCCTATGCAATATTGCTCTTTACAACATCAGACCTTACTTCTATCAGCAGTCACATCCACAGCTGGGTATTGTTTTTGCTTTGGCTCCATCCCTTCATTCTTTCTGGAGTTATTTCTCCACTGATCTCCAGTAGCATATTGGGCACCTACTGACCTGGGGAGTTTTGCCTTTTCATACTGTTCATGGGATTCTCAAGGCAAGAATACTGAAGTGGTTTGCCATTCCCTTCTCCAGTGGACCACATTCTGCTAGGACTCTCCACCATGACCTGCCCGTCTTGGGTTGCCCTGCAAGCATGGCTTAGTTTCATTGAGTTTAGACAAGGCTGTGGTCCTAGTGTGATTAGACTGACTAGTTTTCTGTGAGTATGGTTTCAGTGTGTCTACCTTCTGATGCCTTTTTGCAGCACCTACCATATTACTTGGGTTTCTCTTACCTTGGGCGTGGGGTATCTCTTCACGGCTGCTCACAGCAAAGCCCAGCTGCTACTCCTTACCTTGAACAAAGGGTATCTCCTCACCGCAGCCCTTCCTGACCTTCAACGTGGGATAGCTCCTCTAGGCCCTCCTGCCGCCCAGCGCAGCCACTGCTCCTTGGTTGTTGGGTTGCTCCTCCCAGCCGCCACCCCTAGCCTCGGGCATGAAACTAAGTGGCAAATAAATGAAATTTTGTTGCAGGTGTTCAAAGTATCCAGGGAAAGGAGGTCTGAGGCCTCTGGGGCAAAAATCTGTTTTATTTTCCTTTCCAGAGTTATGGACCTGGCAGAATAGACATTGCTGGTAGACTGCACAATTTTATAAAAATCTTCCTACCAGTGTCTATAATTTGAGTCATTTTAACTGATGGTCAGGGAAAGAGTTGCTAGAAAGCTGGGAGGAACCAAGGGGTCATCTTGAATTTCTCATAGCCCCAACTATTTATTTCATTTAAAGCTATTGTTTACCCACTTACTTTCTCTAGTTTGGAAGCTGCTGCTACTGCTGCTGCTGCTAAGTAGCTTCAGTCGTGTCCGACTCTGTGCAACCCCATAGACGGGGGGCCCACTGTCTCTGGGATTCTCTGGGCAAGAACAATGGAGTGGGTTGCCATTTCCTTCTCCAATGCCATGAAAGTGAAAAAGCGAAAAGTGAAGTCGCTCAGTCGTGCCCGACTCTTAGCGACCCCATGGACTGCAGCCTACCAGGCTCCTCCATCCATGGGATTTTCCAGGCAATAGTACTGGAGTGGGGTCTGACTGGTGCCATATTAAATAGACATCAGGATGGCAAAAGTCTGGCAATGAAGGGTCAGTATTTTTTGGCAGAAGCAAAATGGACTTTATCTACTCGTGCCACAGTGTTCACAGATTCTTTTGTTGTTGCTGCCTGTACATAAAAGTCAGCTTCAGTGTTTCTCTGATACTTGGGTTTAGTCCTTTTAGTGTGAGCTTCAATTTTGATGACAGACAACATTCTACTACAAGACATATAAGACTTCCAAAAGTTTATAATAATTCCTGAAACACTTATAATACACACCTATACAAGTCTGAAAGTGTGAGTTGCTCAGTTGTGTCTGACCCTTTGCGACCCCTTGCCCTGTAGCCCACCAGGCTTCTCTGTCCATGGAATTCTCCAGGTAAGAATACTGGAGTAGGTAGCCATTCCCTTCTCCAGGGGATGTTCCTGACCCAGAGATCGAAGTCAGATCTCTGGCACTGCAGGCAGATTCCTTACTGTCTGAGCCACCTGGTAAGCCAGACCACAATGTAAAAAAGGCTTAACATTACTTCTTATTTGGCAATGCTTCCCATGTAATTTAACATAACCAATATTCTTAATTAGTTTAATATCTCTCTTTTTATAAGGAGAGAGAACAAATCTTTGAGATATTTCAGGGGCCCTCTGAAATAACGTATACCTCAAAGCTACTTCTAAGTCAAAAAGACATGTAGAATTTGATTTGGAGGAAGCTTGTCAAAAATATCAAAGAGGCTTTAAAAACATTTAGTCACATAGATCACTGGGAAAAAATGCTTAGTTATCCATTTAACCAAAATAACAATTAAAGACTTCATAGGCAAATATAGGTTATATGGTTCTGAATAAAATTTAGCTCTTTTACCATCCAGAGGACTAGGTTTACTTAAGCAATCATGTTCTGATAAAGATAAAACAAGATTTTATATATATATATATATATATATATAGTCAGATTATATATATATATAGTCAGATTCCTTCAAGGTAAAGAAAAACTTTTGTAATTTTTTCTTACCAAGAACAAACCCATAGGAAAAAAGACAGTTTGCCCTTTGAACAGAGATAAAACCAAATTTCCAATTTTATACCAGGTTACTTTTAATACTTAAACTCATTTACTTAATTAAATTGATTCCAATTTTATTTATTCCTGACCACACATAAAATTCCTTTCCAAAGATTTAGTTTTTCACAAAACTTACAATTTTCTATGTCCATTTTAGTTTGTGCCTTTGTTTTCTTTCCCATTTGGGAATAATCAGCCTTACAAAAAACTACTTTCTTTTTCCTTAACAAAAACATCTCCATACCATATAACTTTTATTACCACCAAACACATTCTATTTCTGTTATTATATTCAGTAGCTTTAACCACATATTAAACTTCTTAATCCTTTTAATTTTAATTTTTTAGTGAAAATAAAGAAGTAAACAATTCTTCATTGTATTAATACTTTGTGGCTCAGCAAGCTTAAAAATACACTTTATAATTTCTAGAAATAGAATAATCTTTCAATAAAGCATAAGGTACATTTATTAATAAACCAAAATATACTTAGTCTCTTGTAGTAAGAGGTGAAATATATGCAAACTTAGACTTGTTCAACAATGAATGTTTTAGTATTTTATCTTATTTGGGAATGACTAAACAGTCAACAAATTTTCATCACTTAATTTAACTTAGCAAAACTCTAAGAGTATAAATTACCAAAGAGATTTAGGAAACAATTTGAGTAGACATATCACAAAACGATTATTTTTAAAAAGTTCACCTAAAAACTCCTATCTCATTTATATCTATTTAATTCTTTTTGTCCTTAATAATCATACTTAGATTACTCATGAAAACTTCATTAAAGCATTTAGTCATTATCTTAAGACCTTTTGACTCTTTTTTGTTTGTTTGTTCTGGACAAATGTTGCAACAGAGACATTAGTTCATTTGACAAGTAAACCCAGTAGAACAAAAGTTGGTTATCCATATTTTATTTTATGCTAACTCTGAAGATATACCCATATTAATCCAGTAAGCTTAAATTTAGCTTTTATTTACTGAAGATTTTCTAGCTCATGTGAACTCGAAAAATATCTGGGTTGGTGTTTATTAAACTTTTAAGAATTTTTATATAAGCACTAAATTTTTTAAGACAATTAAATAGAGCTTTTTTACAAATATGATTTTGGAAGTAGAAAGATACCATATTTATAGTGTATACATATAGACATACAGACAATTAGCTCAAAGTTTTCACTGTAAAACTTTAGTCATGAATCAGGTACAGTATAAAACTCACTGGTTTATAAATAACAACTGGAATTAATTAAGTATACTCATTCAGATGGGTAAAGTATTTTTCTTTGTTTGTGGAGAAGACTTTTAAGATCTGTATTTTCCCTTGACAAGCAATTTTAAAGAGACTGTTTAAGCAAGGGGGTGTTTTAGCAGTATGAGGTCCATTTTCTATTTTTATTTTTAATTCTACAGACTAAGCTAACCCAGACTCATTCTCAGGTGCTGTGACCTGTGTTAACATTTGAAAGACATGATAGAATTTATAACTTCGAGGGGCCAGAGAAAAAAAAGTGAGTTTTCTCCTAGGAGTTTTTGGAGCATATTATTCTATTGTCATAAATATTTGAGTAATTACTATTAATTTTTTTCTTAAGTAAAGGAAAATTTTACTCTAATACCCTGATTATTTATAATATCTACAAAGCATTTTAGTAGGGATGGGCAAAAGCCTTGGGACTTGTCAAGTTAGGTGTGTTTTGACTTGCTTCTAGAATTGTATTTCTGATTTTATATTTACAAGACAAAGACCGTTGTTTTTGTTAGCCTTTGGCTCCAGCTGATTTGTTCTGAGATTATGTGTAGGAGGTCCTGAAAATTTACTGAGGAAGCAGGATTATTTTTAAGGAGAATTTTGTTGGATTTCTGTTTAAGTTCTTTCATCATAATAAGGAATATCTTAAGGGCAGTCATTATAATTTTTTTTCCTTTCAATTTGATCCTCATGTAAGTATCAATATGACAGATGTTTATGATGACAGCTCCCACAAAATGTTTTCCTTTTTAAATACAGCCAATTTAAAGAATCCATCATCTGGCCATTGGCAAGTAGGCTCTTAAATTAATTTCAAACAGCAACTCAAACCAGTAAGTTTTTTTTTTTTATTATTATTGCTTAACCAAGGATGCAAGAAACATATTACAAGAGAGTATTTAGCCCTCACAAGATCCCAGAAAGTTCATTCCCAGAGTTAGTCAAAAAAGTAAAAGCCTTTTTGTTGCTACAGGTGGTATGAATGATGTAGTGAAAACAAGCTCTCTAGTGTCCCACAAAATGTGGGGCACTCTAGCCATAAGCTCACTAATTCATGACACCAGGCAGGCACTATTGGCATGAGGCTTTCCAGTGCTAACAAGAAACACAAGCCTGAGATGACAAATGCCCCTTATGGACCAGGACCCCTTATGACAAACCCCCCTGAGAGCTGGCCCAACCAGACAAAGGAGGTGCTGCTGGTGGCTTCATGTCTTGGAACTCCAGTCTATTCAACAAGCCACCAGATATACCCAGTAAATGTACCTCCTGGATGGCAGAGATCAGACAGAATATTCTCACTGGACAAAATGATGAGCTCTCAAGATATAAAAGAAGATGGAAAGTATAATCTCATCTGGTTTCTACTTATGGGAACTACAGCAAAGTTTGTCTAAATAGATGCAGGTCTGATGAGAATTGCTGACTCACCACTCTGTGAGGCTGGTTGGAACAGCAGGCTTATAGAGCCTATCCCTGCTGTACTGCCCCTATGGTTCTTTCTCCTTATGACAAATGACACAACAGACAACGTAAAACAGTGACCATGTTTGAGAAGAAAAGAATCCCTAAGTCTCCCTAAGTCCAAGGAACTAGCTACACAAATATTACCTCCTGCTAATCTAAATTTAGAGAGAAAAAAAGGGACTCTGACTACTTTCCCTCACATCAGATCAGTGAAGGCAGAGATCTGGGAGACTGACATGATAAGACATCTTACCTTCTGTGGCCTTTGTCAGATGTCCCAGGATCTCTCCAGTAGCAGCAGTCTCAGGGATGAGAAACCTCCTGGCTGTCTTGCCAACTGTCAGGGAGGGAGAAATTTATGCCTCTGTGCCTCTTGGGTTCCTGTGATTGGACTAATAATAAAATTGACACAGGACAGGTTAACAGGAGAAGAAAACAAATTGTAATTCGTGTGCATGAGGGTTCCTAGAAATGGACCTAAAGAAGTGGCCAAAGCAGGCAGCTTTTATATGTTTTTAGACCTAGAAACAATACGTTTTTGAGGAATGGACAGGACAAATAAACATAAGTTTTGAGGGCTCAATTAGTGAAGAATCTAAACAGAATTTGACCTTAGGGTAGTAAATTAAAGACATTTGTGTATACAGACTTCTCTGACTGAATTCTCTATTTTTGGCTATAAGGGTGTTCTTCTACCTCCACATGGAGGCAGTGCATCTCTCATATGACAGACTTCTTTCCTGCTTTCAGGGAGACAGAATATCACTCCTGCAATGGTCTTTTCTTAAGGTAACCTGACTACAAGGTAATCAATATGTCACTGTGGCATATTTTGGGGCAACCTGCATTGAGCCCCAACAAGTGAGATGCACAAGAGCCACTCTGTTGACACTTTCTGCCTTGAACAGGTAGAGCCAAACCCAATGCACGAAAAGAGCATTTTAATTGGGTTATCTTGAGTACTTTGGCAAATTCTAAGAGTGGGCTAGATAAATTTGGTGGGGAAAAACACATAAAAACAGACATGGTTTAGATAGAAGGGAAACTGGACTAAAAGAGTTGGTACATGACAAAATTCCAGGAAATTTGAGTTGCTTCCAGGTTGGGGGGGGAACCTCCACACCAAACTTAAAACAATAAATCCTCTAACATGGAAAAGATACTTAATTTTACTTTGCTAAAGCAAAATTTTGACTGATTTGGTATTGTTCTGTCTGAGAGTGCTGCATTTCCCCTGACTTATGCTGGATTTAAGAAAACATTCCTACACAGGAAGGTGATATTGTCTAGGTAAAAATAATAACTGCCATTCATTAAACATCCAATATTTGCCAGGATTTTGACGGGTGCCTTATACACAAAAAATACATTCCCGCAGTCATACAGTTCACTTCAGTTCAGTCGCTCAGTCGTGTCGAACTCTTTGTGACCCCATGAATTGCAGCATGCCATGCCACCTTGTCCATCACCAACTCCTGGAGTTCACTCAAACTCACGTCCATCGAGTCGGTGATGCCATCCAGCCATCTCATCCTCTGTCGTCCCCTTCTCCCCCTGCCCAAATCCCTCCCAGCATCAGAGTCTTTTCCAGTGAGTCAACCCTTCACATGAGGTGGCCAAAGTATTGGAGTTTCAGCTTTAGCATCATTCTTCCAAAGGACACAGTCATACGAGATAGGGTTTATCAAATTCATTTGGTAGATGAAGAACTTGCATTATTCTCATATTCACAAGGTGGTAAGTAACAGAGCTAGACTGGACTCCTGGTCTGAGCATCTCTAGGGCACACTCTTTTCTACCACTCCCATCCTGAAGTTGACCTTGTGTATTTTTACTCACTTTTCTTCTCTCTATTCTGGAATATATCTCAGTGTGTGCCCAAAGTACTGCATTGAAATACATAAACAGGGGAATAAGAACCCAAATAATGAGGGGTATGATTAATGAAAAGAACGTTA
>NW_017193229.1:0-9904 GCF_001704415.2 Capra hircus
CCCAAGATCCATGTCGGCACTGGAGAGGAATCCTCAAGTTCTGGCACCGACTCCACACAATGTCTTAGGCCCCGGCATCGACGGAGAGGAATCCCGAGTGGCCCCCGAGCAACTCGCATGGGGACTGGCCTTTCCTGAGGCCACCAGAGCGGGTCCCTGAGGTCCCCGTCGTAAGTCGAGAGCACCTGCCGCAACTCGAGAAAAATCCAGGAGGTTCTCCCCTTCCAGGCGAGATGAGGCCCCATTCGTGCTGAGGCGTCTCGAGGCTAATCAGACCTAACCTTCGAACTTCCAAAGGGTCCTTCACACCCTTGCTGCAACTCAGGAAGTTCCCCGACATACCCGTCTCCACTCGACAGGAAGCACGAGAGTCCGCACACATCCAGAGGAGCCCCGTTTCTGCCTCTTTGTCGAGAGGAGGGATCCTTTCACTGCGTGGTCGGGAAAGAATTCCCGGCATTCCCGTTGCATCCCAGAGGAGGCGCTCTTCACAGGAAAGGCGAGAGGAACTCAGTGTCGTGCACCATTCCCAGAGTCCCCAGATATTCTCAGTCCATTCCAGGGAAACCTGTTTTCCCTGCACTGCCTCGACTTTCAAGCCGAGGATTGACTCACACCACGGTGGCACGTGGGAGAGCCCTGTGTGAAAGCCTCGTGGAAAGCTTCCTTGGAAAGCCTCAAGGGAAAGCCGCTGATCCCTTGATCCACGCGACGGGAAGCTTGACACTGCTGCTACAGCTCGGGAGTAAAGCGCACGTGCATGCCACCACTTGAGACGAGGACTGAGCCCCTGGGGAGACTCCGGAAGTACCCCAAGATCCATGTCGGCACTGGAGGGGAATCCTCAGGTTCCGGCACTGACTCCACACAAGGTCTTAGGCCCCGGCATCGACGGGAGAGGAATCCCAAGTGGCCTAGGAGCAACTCGGATGGGTACTGGCCTTTTTGAGGCCACCAGAGAGGGTCAATGAGGTCCCCGTCGTAAATCGAGAGAACCTGCTGCAACCCGAGAGAAACTCCAGGTGGTTCTCCCCTCCAGGCGAGATGAGGCCCATTTAACCTGAGGCGTTCGAGGCTAATCACATCTAACCTCTGGAACTTACAAAGGTTCCTCAGTCCCTTACTGCAACTCAAGAAGTTCCCCGGCATACCCTTCTCCACTCGAGAGGAAGCCACGAGAGTCCCGCCCACATCCAGAGGAGCCCCGTTTCCCACCATAGCTCGGGAGAAGTGATCCTTTCCCTGCGTGGTCGGGAAAGAATTCCCGGCGTTCCCGTCGCTTCTCAAGAGGAGGCGATCCCACAGGAAAGGAGAGAGGAACTCCAGGGTCTTGCCACCATTACCAGAGTCCCCCAGATGTCTCAGTCCATTCCAGGGAAACGTGTTTTCCCTGCACAACCTCGACTTTTAAGCTGAGGATCGACTCACACCACGGTGGCACGAGGACAGCCCTGTGGGTAAGCCTCGTGGAAAAGCCTCGTCGGAAAGCCTCGAGGGAAAGCCACAGATCCCTTGATCCACGCGAAGGGAAGTGCGACAGTGCTGCTACAGCTCGGGAGGAAAGCGCACGTGCATGCCCCCACTCGAGACGAGGACTGACTCCCCTGGGGAGACTCCAGAAGTACCCCAAGATCCATGTCAGCACTGGAGAGGAATCCTCAGGTTCCGGCACCGACTCTACACAAGATCTTAGGCCCGGGAATCGATGGGAGAGGAATCCTGAGTGTCCCCGAACAACTCGCATGGGGACTGGCCTTTCCTGAGGCCACCAGAGCGGGTCCCTGAGGTCGCCGTCGTAAGTCGACAGCACCTACCGCATCTCGAGAAAATCCAGGAGGTTCTCCCCTCCAGGCGAGATGAGGCCCATTTCCGCTGAGGCTTCTAGAGGCTAATCACAGCCAACCTCTGGAACTTCCAAAGGGGCCTTCACACCCTTACTGCAACTCAAGAAGTTCCGCGACACACACGTCTCCACTCCAGAGAAAGCACGAGAGTCCCGCCCACATCCAGAGGAGCCCGGATTCCGCCTCATAGCTCGAGAGGAGGGATCCTTTCCCTGCGTGGTCGGGAAAGAATTCCCGGCGTTCCCGTCGCATCTCAAGAGGAGGCGCTCCCACAGGAAAGGCGAGAGGAACTCCAGGGTCGTGCGACCATTCCCAGTTTCCCGCAAATGTCTCAGTCCATTCCAGGGTAAGCTGTTTTCCCTGCACTGCCTCGACTTTCAAACCGAGGATCGACTCACACCACGGTGGCACGTGGAACAGCCCTGTGGGTAAGCCTCGTGGGAAAGCCTCGTGGGAAAGCCTCGAGAGGAAAGCCGCTGATCCCTTGATCCACTCGACGGGAAGCGTGACACCAGCTGCTACAGCTCGGGAGGAAAGCGCACGTGCATGCCACCACTTGAGACGAGGACTGACCCACTGGGGAGACTCCGGAAGTACCCCAAGATCCATGTCAGCACTGGAGAGGAATCCTGAGGTTCCGGCACCGACTCCACACAATGTCTTAGACCCCGGCATCGACGGGAGAGGAATCCCGAGAGGCCCCCAGCAACTCCCATGGGGACTGGCCTATCCTGAGACCACCAGAGCGGGTCCCTGAGGTCCCCGTCGTAAGTCGAGAGCACCTGCCACAACTCGAGAAAATCCAGGAGGTTCTCCCCTCCAGGCGAGATGAGGCCCATTTCCGCTGAGGGGTCTTAAGGCTAATCACATCTAACATCTGGAACTTCCAAAGGGTCCTTCACACCCTTGCTGCAACTCAATATGTTCCCCGACATACCCGTCTCCAATCGAGAGGAAGCAAGAGAGTCTCGCCCACATCCAGAGGAGCCCCGTTTCCGCCCCCATGCTCGAGAGGAGGGATCCTTTCCCTGCGTGGTCGGGAAAGAATTCCCGACGTTCCCGTCGTATCTCAAGAGGAGGCGCTCTTCACAGGAAAGGAGAGAGGAACTCCAGGGTCGTGCCACCATTCCCTGAGTCCCCCAGATGTCTCAGACCCTTTCAGGGAAACCTGTTTTCCCTGCACTGACTCGACTTTCAAGCCGAGGATCGTCTCACACCACGGTGGCACGTGGGACACCCCTGTGGGAAAGCCTCGTGGGAAAGCCTAGTGGGAAAACCTCGGAGCGAAAGCCACAGATCCCTTATTCCACGCGAAGGGAAGCGTGACACTGCTGCTACAGCTCGGGAGGAAAGCGCACGTGCATGCCCCCACTCGAGACGAGGACTGACTCCTCTGGGGACACTCCAGAAGTACCCCAAGATCCCTGTGAGCACTGGAGAGGAATTCTCAGGTTCCGGCACCGACTCCACACAAGATCTTAGGCCCCGGCATCGACGGGAGAAGAATCCCGAGAGGCCCCCGAGCAACTCGCATGGGGACTGGCCTTTCCTGAGGCCACCAGAGCAGGTCCCTGAGGTCCCCGTCGTAAGTCGAGAGCACCTGCCGCAACTCGAGAAAATCCAGGAGGTTCTCCCCTCCAGGCGAGATGAGGCCCATTTGTGCTGAGGCGTCTCAAGGCTAATCACACTTAACCTCTGGAACTTCCAAAGGGCCCTTCACACCCTTGCTGCAACTCAAGAAGTTCCCCGACCTACCCGTCTCCACTCGAGAGGAAGCACGAGAGTCCCGCCCACATCCAGAGGAGCCCCGGTTCCGCCTCCTAGCTCGAGAGGAGGTATCCTTTCCCTGCGTGTTTGGGAAAGAATTCCCGGCGTTGCCGTCGCATCTCAAGAGGAGGCGCTCTCCACAGGAAAGGCGAGAGGAACTCCAGGGTCGTGCCACATTCCCAGAGTCCCCCAGATGTCTCAGTCCATTCCAGGGAAACCTGTTCTCCCTGCACTGCCTCGACTTTCAAGCTGAGGATCGACTAACACCACGGTGGCACGTGGGAGAGCCCTGTGGGAAAGTCTCGTGAGAAAGCCTCGTGAGAAAGACTCGAGGGAAAGCCACAGATCCCTTGATCCACGGGAGGGGAAGCGTGACACTGCTGCTGCAGTTTGGGAGGAAAGCGCAGGTGCATGCCCCTACTTGAGACGAGGACTGACTCCCGTGGGGAGACTCCGGAGGTACCCCAAGATCCATGTCAGCACTGGAGAGGAATCCTCACGTTCCGGCTCCGACTCCACACAAGGTCTTACGCACCGGCATGGACGGCAGAGAAATCCCGAGAGGCCCCCGAGCAACTCGCATGGGGACTGGCCTTTCCTGAGGCCACCAGAGCGGTTCCCTAGGTCCCCATCGTAAGACAAGAGCACCTGCCGCAACTAGAAACAATCCAGGAGGTTGCCCCTCCAGGCGAGATGAGGCCCATTTCCGCTGAGGCTTCTAGAGGCTAATCACTCCTAACATCTGGAATTTCCAAGGGTCCTTGACACCCTTGCTACAACTCAAGAGGTTCCCCGACATTCCCGTCTCTACTCGAGAGGAAGCACCAGAGACCCGCCCCCATCCAGAGGAGCCCCGTTTCCACCTCCTAGCTCGAGAGGAGGGATCCTTTCCCTGAGTGGTCGGGAAAGAATTCCCGGCGTTCCTGTCGCATCTCAAGAGGAGGCGCTCTCCACAGGAAAGGCGAGAGGAACTCCAGGGTCGTGCCACCATTCCCAGAGTACCCCAGATGTCTCAGTCCATTTCAGGGAAACCTGATTTCCCTGCACTGCCTCGAATTTCTAGCCGAGGATCGACTCACACCACGGTGGCACGTGGTACAGCCCTGTGGGAAAGCCTCGTGGGAAAGCCTCGAGGGAAAGCCACAGATCCCTTGATCCACGCGAAGGGAAGCGTTGCACTGCTGCTACAGCTCGGGAGGAAATTGCACGTTCATGCCCCCACACAATACGACGACTAACTCCCCTGGGGAGTCTCCAGAAGTACCCCAAGATCCCATGTCAGCACTGGAGAGGAAACCTCAGGTTCCGGCACCGACTCCACACAGGGTCTTAGGCCCCGGCATCGACGGGAGAGGAATCCCGAGAGGCCCCCGAGCAACTTGCATGGGGACTGGCCTTTCCTGAGGCCACCAGAGCGTGTCCCTGAGGTCCCCGTAGTAAGTCAAGAGCACCTGACTCAACTCCGAGAAAATCCAGGAGGTTCTCCCCTCCAGGCGAGATGAGGCCCTTTTCCTCTGAGGCTTCTCGAGGCTAACCATACCTAACATCTGGAACTTCCAAAGAGTCCTTCACACCCTTGCTGCCACTAAAGAAGTTCTCCGACATACCTGACTCCACTCGAGAGGAAGCACGAGAATCCCGCCCACATCCAGAGGAGCCCCGTTTCCTCCTCATACCTCGAGGTCAGGTATCCTTTCCCTGCATGTTCGGGAAAGAATTCCCGGTGTTCCCGTCGCATCTCATGAGGAGGCGCTCTCCACAGGAAAGGCGGAGGAACTCCAGGGTCGTGCCACCATTCCAAGAGTCCCCCAGATATCTCAGTCTGCCGGGGTCCAGCCCCGCTGGATCCAGGGAATTCGACGGATGGACGGCGTTGTCGTGGAAAGTCTTTTTTATTTATTTATATAAGATTAGATTAAGAAATTATAGTGTAGTAAGAAGATTAACTGGAGGAAAAGGGCTGAATAGCTTGGTTTACGTGGAAGACCAATAAAATTCCAGACAAGGAATTTTCACCATCTACGTTGGGCCACCAGCCCCTGCTTGAATATCTAAGGGTGCCTCGCCTTAAGCTCCCTTTCGTGCAGGTCTTAACAGCCAGGCAAGTAAGTAGACCTGGCGAGCCTCCGCGCCCCTGGTGGAGATTCAGCCTGAAGTTAAAGTAAAAAGCAGAGAGAAGGAAAGGGAGAGAAGAAGAAAGAGAGAAAAAGACACGGGGGGAGCCTGAGTCCCAAGAAACCAGGCCGAGAGACTAGTTCGAGAACCTGGTCCGAGAAACTGGCCCCATCCTTTATTGTTCATAAAGCCTTTTATACTTTTGATAAAACATGGAGTTCAATGGGTAACACAAAATTATGTAGCGTTCGCACCCCAGACTCTTTCTGTACATCATTTTGTATACAAAAGGTCTCTGGTGATTTACATTATCTTCTGGCCAAGAGGCTTGTTAAACACTTTTTGGCTCTCTTCCTTAATGAATGTTAAGTTTGTTTCCTCTGAAGTGTTTTTCTTTAATCTGCATTTCCTTAAAGCATTAAAGTTACATCTCTATAGAACAAAGGTGCAGTGGGTTATAACAAAGAAGGTACTTAACTTAAAGATCTAATGTTGCTAATACCAGGTCTACTACTTGTTTTTTTAATATACCAACTCTATCTAAAAATAAAGGATATGAAAATTTAGCAGCAAGCATTGACCCAAAAAATGAAACTTTTAATCAGTCCTATTATAAAGATTTTGACTCCTCGGATGCCCCTATATTCCTAGGATGTTTTAAGCTTCCTGTGCCTCCTGGGGAAAGGAGGCCTCAAACAATCACATGCCCAGCTGTACGAGTCCTGCAGGCAGGCTAGAAAGCATTCAGAGGGGTTTTTGGATTGAAACACTCTTTCAAATGCAGAAGACTAAAGCCCTGAATTGACTTTTTCCAGAAAATGTCAGAAGAGTGGAAAAGCAGAGCAAAAAAGCAGGCAGATTTTTGTTGGGGTACGTGCATAGGAACTTCCAGAGGGGTCCCTGAAGTCTGAACACACCATGCCTATGTCAGCTTTCTTCCTCATGACGTTATCACGGGCGGGAGTCCTCATACTGGCTCCCAGCATCAGTCCAATTCAGAGGAACCTGTTTTCCCTGCACTGCCTCGACTTTCACGCTGAGGATCAACTCACACCACGGTGGCACGAGGGAAAGCCCTGTGAGAAAGCCTTGTGGGAAAGCCTCCAGGGAAAGCCACAGATCCCTTGATCCACACGACGGGAAGCATGACCCTGCTGCTACAGCTCGGGAGGAAAGCACACGTGCGTGCCCTCACTTGAGAGGAGGATTGACTCTCCAGGGGAGACTCCAGAAGAACCCCAATATCCATGTCAGCACTGCAGAGGAAACCTCAGGTTCCGGCCCCGAATCCACACAAGTTGTTCGGCCCGGGCATCAACAGGAGAGTTATCAAGAGAAGCCCCCCAGCATCTGGCATGGGGACTGGCCTTTGATGAAGCCACCAGAGCGGGTCCCTGAGGTCCCCGTCGTAAGTCGGGAGCACCTGCCACAACTCGAGAAAATCCAGGAGGTTCTCCCCTCCAGGCGAGATGAGGCCCATTTCCAATTAGGTGTCTCGAGGCTAATTACATCTAATCTCTGGAACTTCCAAAGGGTCCTTCACACCCTTGCTGCAACACAAGAAGTTCCCCGACATTCCCATCTCCACTCGAGAGGAAACACGAGGGTCCTGCCCACATCCAGAGTAGCCCCGTTTCATCCTCCTAGCTAGAGATGAGGGATTTTTTCCCTGCTTGGTCCGGGAAAGAACTTCCGGCATTCCCGTCGCATCTCAGGTGGAGGCGCTCTCCACAGGAAGGGAGAGAGGAACTCCATGGTCGTGCCACCATTCCAAGCGTCCCCAGATGTCTCAGTCCATTCCAGAGGATCTTGTTTTTACAGAGTGCTTAAACTTTCATGCCGAGGATCGCCTCACACCACGGTGGCACGGGGGACAGCCCTGTGGGAAAGCCTCGTGGGAAATCCTCTAGGAAAAGCCTAGAGGAAAAGCCACAGATCCATTGATCCACGCGACGGGAAGCATGACACTGCTGCTACAGCTCGGGAGGGAGCATGCGCATGCCCCCACTCGAGACGAGGACTGATTCCCCTTGGGAGACTTCAGAAGTATCCCAAAAACATGTCAGCACTGGAGAGGAATACTCAGGTTCTGGCCCCCACTCCACCGAATGTCTTGGGCCCGGGCATCTACCGGTGAGGAATCCCGAGAGGCCCTCTAGCAACTCGCATGGGGACTGGTCTTCCTAAGGCCAACAGAACGGGTCCCTGAGGTCCCCGTCGTAAGTCAGAGAGCACCTGCCACAACTCGAGAAAATGAAGGAGATTCTCCCCTTCAGGCGAGATGAGGCCCATTTCCACTGAGACGTCTCGAGGCTAATCACACCTAACCTCTGGAACTTCCAAAGGGTCCTTCACACCCTTGTTGCAACTCAAGAAGATCCAGGAGAGACCCGTCGCCACTACATAGGAATCACCAGGGTACCACCCACATCCAGAGGAGCCCCAATTCCCCCTCCTAGCTCAATGTGAGGGATGCTTTCCCTGATTGGCCGGGAAAGAATTCCTGTCGTACCTGTCGCATCTCAAGAGGAGGCACGCTCCACAAGAAGGTGAGAGGAACTCCAGGGTCGTTCCACCATTCCAAGAGTCCCCCAGATGTCTCAGTCCTTTCCAGAGGAACTTGTTTACCCTGCACTGCCTCGACGTTCACGCGGAGGACCGACTCACACGATGGTGGCACGTGGGACAGCCCTGTGGGAAAGCCTCGTGGGAAAGCCTCGTGGGAAAGCCTCGGAGGGAAAACAAGAAACCCCCTTGATCAACCCAACGGGAAAATTGACTCTGCTCCTAATGCTCGGGGAGAAAAGCGCACGTGCATGCCCCCATTGGAGACGAAGATGACTCCCCTGTGGAGACTCCAGTAGTACCCCAAGATCAATGTCAGCACTGGAGAGGAAACCTCAGGTTCCGGGCACCAACTCCAACAAGGTCTTAGGCCCCGTCATCGACCGGAGAGAAATCCCGAGAGGCCCCTTAGCAACTCGCAAGTGGACTGGCATTTCCAGAGCGGACCAGAGCGTGTTACATAAGTCCCGGTCGTAACTGGAGAGCACCTGCTGAAACTCGAGAAAACTCGCAGGTTCTCTCCCTGCAGGCGAGATGAGGCCCATTTCTGCTGAGGCGTCTCGAGTCTAATCACACCTAACCTCTGGAACTTCCAAAGGGTCCTTCACACCCTTGCTGCAACTCAAGAAGTTCCCGACATACCCGTCTCCACACGAGAGGAAGCACCAGAGACCCCGCCCACATCCAGAGGAGCCCCGTTTCCGCCTCCTAGCTCGAGAGGAGGGATCCTTTCCCTGCATGGTCAGGAAAGAACTCCCGGCGTTCCTGTCTCATCTCAAGAGGAGGCGCTCTCCACAGGAAAGGCGAGAGGAACTCCAGGGTCGTGCCACCATTCCCAGAGTCCCCCAGATGTCTCAGTCCATTTCAGGGAAACCTGTTTTCCCTGCACTGCCTCGACTTTCAAGCCGAGGATCGACTCACACCACGGTGGCACGTGGGACAGCCCTGTGGGAAAGCCTCGTGGGAAAGCCCTGGGAAAGCCTCGAGGGAAAGCCACAGATCCCTTGATCCAAGCGAAAGGAAGCGTGACAGTTCTGCTACAGCTCGGGAGGAAAGCGAACGTGCATGCCCCACTCGAGACGAGGACTGACTCCCCTGGGGAGACTCCAGAAGTACCGCAAGATGCATGTCAGCACTGGAGAGGAATCCTCAGGTTCGGCACCGACTCCACACAAGGTCTTAGGCCCCGGCGTCGAAGGGAGAGGAATCCGAGAGGCCCCCGAGCAACTCGCATGGGGACTGGCCTTTCCTGAGGCCACCAGAGCGGGTCCCTGAGGTCCCCGTCGTAAGTCAAGAGCACCTGCCGCAACTCGAGAAAATCCATGAGGTTCTCCCCTCCAGGCGAGATGAGGCCCATTTCCGCTCAGGCGTCTCGAGGCTAATCACATCTACCCCTGGAACTTCCAAAGGGTCCTTCACACCCTTGCTACAACTCAAGAAATTCCCCAACATACCTGACTCCACTCGAGAGGAAGCACGAGAGTCCCGCCCACATCCAGAGGAGACCCGTTTCCGCCTCAGACCTCGAGGTCAGGTATCCTTTCCCTGTATGTTCCGGAAAGAATTCCCGGTTTTCCCGTCGCATCTCATGAGGAGGCGCTCTCCACAGGAAA
>NW_017193230.1:0-9904 GCF_001704415.2 Capra hircus
GTCTATTGGGTACCGGGTCTATTGGACCCCAGCATGGCACCCGACCCCCTCAGACACACTCCCGCAGCCTCCTTCCCCATGGGCAGGACTGTTCTGACCTAGGAATGTGTTCCCAAGGCTCAGAAAATGCAGGGAGACACACGGCCCTGACTCTGGAACTGAGGCCGTTGGAGCAGGCCTGGAGGTCTGACGTCTGAGACGCCAAACACTTGCTGCAAGATACAGGTGTGAAAACACACTCTCTGGGGCTGCCTTTCCTTCCTCCAAGGAAGAGAGCTTTTCCAGTCTCCTCCGTGCTGAGTCATACAAGGCTGGAAAGGTCTGGCTTAGAGGGCATTTCTCAGCGGCAATGGCCCCTGAGGCCCTGCACCCAGGGAGGGATCCTACCCTCCCAGGGGAAGTCAAAGCAACCTCCAAACAGCTGTTCTCTCATGTTTCCTCTGCAGGAGGGAGCTAGTGAGCCCAGGTCTGTCTGGAACGTTCTTGGATCCTGCGGGGAAATCATCCTGGGAGCCCACCTGGATACCAGTCGTAGGGGCTAAAATTCGCATTTTCCTTCCTTGGAGCCCTAACGCAGTACAGCCTAGCAACTGCTTGAAAATCCATCCTGTTGCTGTTTTCTTCCCTCTGACAGAGCGAGCTTTGCTCCCCATTTTGGGATTTCAGAAGCAAGGTGGTGGCCTGCAACTCCTTGCCTGGGGTCCATTGGAGGTGCAAGGTGCCCTCGACCAGGTGACCCCAGCATGACACCTGGCCCCCTCAGACACACTCCCGCAGCCTGCTTCCCCATGGGCAGGACTGCTCTCACCTAGGAATGTGTTTGCAAGGCCAGGAAACTGCAGGGAGACACAAGGCCCTGATTCTGGCATTGAGTCTGTTGGAACAGGCCTGCAGGTCTTCTGTCTAACAAGCCAAACACTTGCTGCAAGATACAGGCCTGAAAACACACTCTTGGGCTGCCTTTCCTTCCTCCAAGGAAGAGAGTTTTCTCAGCCTCCTGTGGGCTGAGAGTCACACAGGGCTGAAAAGCACTTGCTGGGAGATTATTTTTCATTGGCCATGGCCCCTGAGGCCCTGTGCTCAGGGAGGGCTCCCTCCCTCCCAGGGAAAGTCAAAGGAAGCTCCAAACGGCTGTTCAATCATGTTTCTGAGAGAGTCATTGCCAAGGCAGGTTTATAAGAAGTTCAAGGGTCCCCAAGGAGAGAGGGGTCTAGAATTCTCAAGGAGGAAGGAAGGACAAACTGTTTTTCCCTCTACATTCCTTAGGATTATATAACAATCATGCATCCTTCTTGAGGACGGTCTCTGGAAAAAACCTTCTGGCTAATCCTGTTATCTTAAAATGTCAATTATGGGAGTAGGTCTAGTGAGTCTTTACAACCTCCAGACATTCTTTTGTTCGTTGTCATAACTTATTGGAGAGTATATAACTCCATTACTAACACTAGCAAGGGGGGTACGCTTTCTGCCCCTTGTGATGTCTCTGTCAGAAGCTTTCTCTATCTCCTTTATCCTTTAATAAAACTCTATTGCACAAAAGCTCTGAGCAATCAAGCCTCGTCTTGGGCCCTGGATTGAATTCTTCTCCTCCATAAGCCAAGAATCCCAGCATCTTTTCGTGGTTCAGCAACAATATTTCATTTCCTCTGCAGGAGAGAGCTAGTGAGCTTAGGTCTGTCTGGAACATTCTTGAATCCTGTGGGGAAAATATCCTGTGCACACATCTGGATACTGGGCCTAGAGGCCCAAAATTCGCATTTCTTTCCCGGGGAGCCCTAACGTGGTGTGACTTAGCAACTGCTTTGAAAATCCATCCCATTGCTGTTTTCCTCCTTCTGACAGAGCTAGCTTTGTTCCCTGCTTTGGGATGTCTCAACCGAAGGGCCGGTCCATAGCTACTCGCCTGGGGCCCATTGGATGTGCAAGGTGCCCTCGACTAGGTGACGCCTAGCATGGCACTCAGCCCGCTCAGACACACTCCCGAGGCTTCTTTCTCATGGGAAGCACTGCTCCAACCTAGGAATGTGTCTGCAATGCTTGGAAAGTGCAGTGAGACACACAGCCCTGACTCTGCAATTGAGGCCCTCAGAGCAAGCCTGCAGCTCTGATGTCTGAGAAGCAAAACACTTGCTGCAAAGAGAGGCCCTGAAAACACACTCTCTGTGGATGACTTTCCTTCCTCTAAGGAAGATAGTTTTCCCAGTCTCCTGCTTCCTGAATGTCACACAGCTGGAATGCGCTTGCTTGGAGGTCGTGATTCAGTGGCATATGACCCCTGGAGGCCCTTTGCCCCAGGGAGGGCTCCCACACTCACAGGCAAATCAAAGCAACTTCCAAGTGAGTCAGCTCTTCACATCAAGTGGCCAAAGTATTGGAGTTTCAGGTTCAGTATTAGTCCTTCCAATGTATATTCAGACCTGATTTCCTTTAGGATGGAGTGGTTGCGTCTCCTTGTAGTCTAAGCGACCTACAAGCATCTTCTCCAACACCACAGTTCAAAAGCATCCAATTTTCAGCTGTCACTTTCTTTATAGTACATCTTTCATATCCATCCATGACATATGGAAAAACCATAGCCTTGACTGGATGGATCTTTGTTGGCAAAGCAACGTCTCGGCTTTTTAATAATGCTGTCTAGTTTGGTCATCACTTTTCTTCCAAGTCATAAATACGTTTTAAAGTTCATGGAGGCAGACATCACCTGCAGTGATTTCCAAGCCCCCCAAAATAGTCTGCTGCTGTTTCCAATGTTTTCCCATCTATTTGCCATGAAGTGATGAGACTGATGCAATGATTTTAGTTTTCTGAATGCTGAGCTTTAAGCTAACTTTTTCACCTCTCCTCTTTCACTTTCATCAGGAGGACTCTTTAGTTCTTCTTCACTTTCTGCCATAAGGGTGGTGTCATCTGCATATCTGAGATTCTTGATATTTCTCCCAGCAATCTGGATTCCAGCGTGTGCTTCCTCCAGCCCAGTGTTTCTCATGATGTACTCTGCATATAAGTTAAATAAGCAGGGTGACAATACACTGCCTTGACATATTCCTTTTCCTATTTAGAACCAGTCTGTTGTTCCATGTCCAGTTCGAACTGTTTCTTCCTGACCTGCATACAGGTTTCTCAAGAGACAGGTCAGGTGGTCTGGTATTCCCATCTCTTTCAGAATTTTTCCCAGTTTATTGTGATCCACACAGTCAAAGGCTTTGGCATAGTCAATAAAGCAGAAATAGATGTCTTTTTTTCTGGAACTCTCTTGCTTTTTCAATGATCCAGTGGATGTTGGCAGTTTGATCTCTGGTTTCTCTGCATGTTTTAAATCCCTCTTGAACATTTGGAAGTTCACAGTTCATGTGAACTTGGAGAATTTTGAGCATTACTTTACTAGTGTGTGAGATGAGTGCAATTGTGCAGCAGCTTGAATATTCTTTGTCATTGCCTTTCTTTGGGATTGGAATGAAAACTGACCTAATGACTAGATGTTTTCAATTGCATATGCTGAAAGAACTGGCTGTGCAGTTTTGAAGAAAAAAAAAATCATTTTAACCCATTTTCTCTGAAGTGCAAGGCATATCATGGCCATCCCCTGAATCATAAAGTCACCTTTTCTTTATGTAGTCATAGTTTCATGCCTAAATTATAGGCCAACTCGTGCTCAAATGGACTCTGATGTCAGGGGCAGATCAACTAATAAAAAGCTTGGATTGTCCCTCTGGAGGAAAGTGAGATCTTGGTCCCACGAGAAGAATCTGAAGGGTTTAAGGGAACTTGCAAGAGTGGGGAAAGCTTAGTCCATCCTACATGTACCAAAATCTTAAATAAAGGCTTATTTACTTTACCGAAGTAAAAAAACAGATGATTGAAAACAATTATAAATCAATGAAAGGTAAAGAAATCCATAGTCTGTTATCAAAAATTGCATTCTAAGAAAACTTTGTTCTCTTAACCTAGAGAGGAGACTAAATTCCATCTGGGTACCAGCTTACCAGAAGAACAAACAAACAAACAAACAAATTATCGGTAAGCTTAAAAAAAAAGTATATTCCATATATCTTGAAGTAGCAGTATTTCTGCAAAGGCATCAGTGTGAAACCATAGAGGACATGGTTAAAACCTGATTAAATAGAAATTGACAATGTAATCTGGTCACTGCTGCGACTTGAAATGCTTTAATATGATAACTGGAATTATAACTGACAGCATTTGAACCAGGACATATCAGATTTTCACGGATGTCAGATAATTTCTAGGATATCTATATTAGGAACTGAAGGAATCTTTGAACCTAGGAAAGAAAACAACAGTCTCAAAGGCCCTTGCTGAATCATCTATCAGCAAGGAATGTCTTTGCAAGGATCGCAAAGTGAAGGGAAAAATACACCGACCTGCCTCTGCAACTTTGGTCCTCTGAGCAGATCTGGAGGCTTCCCTTTGTATAAGCTAACCTGTTCCTTCCAAATAGAGGTTTGCAACACAAAACAAGTGGCCGCCTATTCTTCCCCGAAGGAGGCTCTCTTTCCCCCACATCCTGCGAACTCCCTTTCCCAGCCTCCTGGAAAAGCGCTTCTTGGCAGTTCCCTTTCAGAAAATCCTATGGACGGAGAAGCCTGGTAGGCTGCAGTCCGTGGGGTCGCTGAGGGTCGGACACGACTGAGCGACTGCACTTTCATTTTCACTTTCATGCATTGGAGAAGGCAATGGCAACCCACTTACTGTTCTTGCCTGGAGAATCCCAGGGACGGGGGAGCCTAGTGGGCTACCGTCTATGGCGTCGCACAGAGTCGAACACGACTGAAGCAACTTAGCAGCAGCAGCAGCAGCAGCAGTTCCTTTCTTAGGGGCAGTTATCCCTGAGATTGGGACCTGGAAAGGCAGAGCCACCTCCACACACACGTCTTTTCTGTCCCCTTTCCTCTGGAGGAGAGCTCTAGTGAGCCTAGGTCTGTCAGGAAAATTCTTGGCTTTGACGGGATCCCACCCGGTGTGTGAACCTGCATACCCGACCTAGGGGCCACAGGGCACCTGTTTTGCTCGAGTGGGTCCTGGAGGGGTGCAGCATAGCAAGAGCTTAAAAATCCATCCAATTTGTCTTTTTTTTTTACCTCGGAGAGAACGAGTTTGCTCCACCTCCACCCTTTGGCAGTGTGGAGGGAAGAGGGCACCACCCTCTCCCAAAGGGGACATAGGGCCTACCAGGAGAGAAAGGCCCCTTGAGGAGCTGAGCCCAGGTAGGCAGCCAGTGATGTCAAGCACACTCCCGCTGCTTGCTTCTTCATGGGCACTCCCACGATCTGCTAGGAATGTCTTTGCAAGGATCTCAAAGGGAAGGGGAGATACATGGCCCTGTCTCTGGAACTTCAGTCCTCTGAGCAGATCTGGAGGTCTTGAGTTGTATAAGCAAACCTGTTCCTTCCAAATAGAGGCTTGCAAACACACCCCCGGTGGTTGCCTCTTCTTCCCCGAAGAAGTCTTTCTTTCCCCACATGCTGCGAACTCCCTGTCCCAACCTCCAAGAATAGCGCTTCTTGCCATTCCTTTCTTAGAGGCAGTTATCCCTGAGCTTGGGGCCGTAGGGAGTAGCCCCACACTCACAGGGAAAGGCAAAGACTCCTCCATACATCTCCTCTATCCCCTTTGCTCTGGAGGAGAGCTCTAGTGAGCCTAGGTCTTTCAGGAAAATTCTTGGCTTGGACAGGATCTCACCCTGTTTGTGAACCTGCATACCCAACCAGGGGCCACAGAGCACCTGTTTCAGTAAAGTGGGCCCTGAAAGGGTGCAGCCTAGCAAGAGCTTGAAAATCCATTCAATTGCTGTTTTTGTACCTCTGACAGAGCGAGCTTGGCTCCACCCTTTGGCAGTGAGGAGAAAAGAGGCATGACACCCTCCCCAAGGGGACATGGGGCCTACTTCGAGAGGAAAGGCCCCTTGTGGAGCTGAGGCCAGGAAGGCACACAGTCGTGTCAAACACACTCCCACTGCTTGCTTCTTCAGGGGCACTCCCGCTATCAGCTAGGAATGTCTTTGCAATGATCACAAAGGGAAGGGGAGATACAGGGCCCTGCTTCTGGACCTCCGGTGCTCTGAGCAAATCTCGAGGTCTCCCGTTGTTGGTCAAGGTCAAGGTCAAGTTCAAGTCAAGGTCAAGGTCAAGTTCAAGTTCAAGTTCAAGTCAAGTCAAGCAAGTTCAAGTTCAAGTTCAAAGGTCAAGAACAAGGTCAACAAGTTCAAGGTCAAGTTCAAGTTCAAGTCAAGTTCAAGTTGAAGTTCAAGGTCAAGTCAAGGTCAAGTTCAAGTTCAAAGTTCAAGTTCAAGTTCAAGTCACAAGTTCAAAGCAAGTTCAAGTTCAAGTTTCAAGTTCAAGTCAAGTTCAAGTTCAAGTTCAAAAGTTCAAGTTCAAGTCAAGTCAAGCAAGGTCAAGTTCAAGTTCAAGGTCAAGGTCAAGTTCAAGAAGCAAGTTCAAGTTCAAGGGCAAGGGCAAGGCCAAGCCCAAGACCAAGGCAAGGCAAGGCAACGCCAAGGGCAAGGCCAAGGCAAAGGCCAAAGGCCACCAAAGCGAAGCCCAAACCCCGTAACGCCTGACAAAAGGCAGAAGCCACTAGGCCCCTGTGCAGAGGAAGCCACTGAAGGCAGCAAGGCCACAGAGCTCCCCGACTCCCATTCCCACATGAAGATGTGAGGATAAAGGGCCTCATCCCAGCAAAGCACCCGCTCCACCACCCCCCAACCCCGGCCCCCGCCCCCCGCAGCACGCCCCCTGAAACAACACTGTCTTCCCAGAAAAGAGAACGGAGAAGCCATGTGTGTGCCAAAGGAGCAAGATGAACGAACGATGCCACGCCCTCCGAATTTGGGCACACCTGACGCCTCGGAACCCCGGGCCTGGCCGATGGGTCCCAGCCGTTCTCGGGTGGGAGGGGGTCAACACATTGGCCGAGAGCCCTTGCCCAGGCCACCCGCAAATCCCCTGAGATGTGATCCGACCACAGGGACCGAGGGCAAACGTACCGCTTGAGGTGCTGGAGGAGCCGGACGAAGCCATGGTGGGAGAGGCACACGGGCACGCTGCAGACTGCTGGCCGAGTGGGCGGGGACCCAGCAGCTCAGGACTCTGGAGAACGGGAGGCGTCTCCGCCACCATTGACGTCAATAGGGTTTGGGTGGGTAGATGGAGGGGGCCGCCCCTGGCCTCTTTCCAAGCAGAGACCCTGGACGGAGTCCCGTGGAGCGAGTGGGCTTTTCCCGGGCACGGCTGTGCCCTGGACCGCCAAGATCCCCGTTGGGGTGGGCGGGCAGTTCGGGGCTTTGGTTTGTGGCCCTCCCTCGCAGCGGGGGTGGGTTCAACCCCGAGTGGATCAATCAGGGGCCCTCAGCAGTGCCAAGGGAACTCACCGCCCAGGAAACGCCCCTAGGTCCCTTTGAATTGGCCACCAACGCCCCCTTTCCCAGCCTGCCTTGCTCTGGGATTTCCCGCCTTTTCACATTCCACAGGTCCCTGGGCCTCGACTGTCCCCCGCTGGCTCCTCCGAGGCATTCCGGGACACCAGACGCTCTCTCCAGCGCCTCCACCTAGATCCCTCGCTGTCCTCGCCTCCGTTTCCCCCATGCCCCCTCCCCAACTCCTCCGTGGGCTCTTGGCATCCTTTCCCTACAGCAGTCCCAGAGTGCCACCCCGAGGGCTTTGAGTTGCCTGGAGCCCAAGGCTCCGGCCAGAGACCTGAGGGGCCAGCGTCTGGACTGGCAGCTAATGCCATTTGGGGCTTTTCTCACGTGGAGCCTGAGGCCCGCACCTCCGCGGGCAACCCCCAGCGCGAGTGCCCTGGAGATACCCGCCCAAGGGGACAGTGTATCCCCTACTGTGGGGAAGGAGGTTCCTGTTTTCCCTGCACTGGTTCGACTTTCACGCCGAGGATCGACTCACACCATGGTGGCAAGTGGAATAGCCCTGTGGGAAAGCCTCATGGGAAAGACTCCAGGGAAAGCCACAGATTCCTTGATCCACGAGAAGGGAAGCGTGACACTGCTGCTACCGCTCGGGAGGAAAGCGCACGTGCATGACCCCACTCGAGCCGAGGACTGACGCAAGCTTGGGAGACTCCAGAAGTACGCCAAGATCCATGTCAGCACTGGAGAGGAATCCTCAGGTTCCGGTCCCGACTCCACACAAGGTCTTAGGCCCCGGCATCGACGGAGAGGAATCCTGAGAGGCCCCTAGCACCTCGCATGGGGACTGGCCTTTCCTGAGGTCACCAGAGCGGGTCCCTGAGGTCTCCGTCGTAACTCGAGAGCACCTGCCGCAACTCGAGAAAATCCAGGAGGTTCTCCCCTCCAGGCGAGATGAGGCCCATTTCCGCTGAGGCGTCTCGAGGCTAATCACACCTAACCTCTGGAACTTCCAAAGGGTCCTTCACACCCTTGCTGCAAGTCAAGAAGTTCTCCGACATACCCATATCCACTCGAGAGGAAGGACGAGGGTCCCGCCCATATCCAGCGGAGCCCCGTTTCCGCCTCGTAGCTCGAGAAGAGGGATCCTTTCCCTTCGTCGGGAAAGAATTCCCGGCCTTCCCGTCGCATCTCAAGAGGAGGCGCTCTCAACAGGAAAGACGAGAGGAACTCCAGGGCCTTGCCAGCATTCCAAGAGTCCCCCAGATGTCTAAGTCCATTCCAGAAGAAACTGTTTTCCCTGCACTGCCTCGACGTTCACGCCGAGGATCGACTCACACCACCGTGGCACGTGGGACAGCCCTGTTGGAAAGCCTCGTGGGAAAGCCTCAATGGAAAGCGACAGATCCCTTGATCCACACGTCGGCAAGCGTGACACTGCTGCTGCAGGTCGTGAGGAAATGGCAGGTGCATGCCCCCACACGAGATGAGGACTGACTCCCCTGGTGAGACTCCAGAAGTACGGAAAGATTCATGTCAGCACTGGAGAGGCATCCTCAGGGTCTGGCCCCGACTCCACACAAGGTCTTAGGCACCGGCATCGATGGGAGAGGAATCCCTAGAGGCCCCTGGTAACTCGCATGGGGACTGGCCTTTCCTGAGGCCACCAGAGCGGGTCCCTGAGGACCCGTCGTAACTCGAGAGCACCTGCCGCAACTGGGTAAAATCCAGGAGGTTCTCCCCTCCAGGCGGATGAGGCCCATTTCCTCTGAGGTGTCTGGAGGCTCATCACACCTAACCTCTGGAAATTCAAAAGGGTCCTTGCTGCAACTCAAGAAGTTCCCCGACATACCCGTCTCCACACGAGAGGAAGCACGAGGGTCCCGCCCACATTCAGAGGAACCCCGTTTCCGAGATGAAGGATCCTATCCTGCTTAGTCAGGAAAGATTTTTCGGCGTTCCCATGGCATCTCAAGAGCAAGGGTTCTCAATAGGAAAGGCGAGAGGAACTCCAGGGTCGTGCCACCATTTCAAGAGTCCCCCAGATGTCTCAGTCCATTTCAGAGGAACCCGTTTTCCCAGCACTGCCTCGACTTTCACGCGAGGATCCACTCACACCATGGTGGCATGTGGGACAGCCCTGTGAGAAAGCCTCGAGGGAAAGCCACAGATCCCTTGATCCCCGCGACGGGAAGCGTGACACATCTGCTACACTGTCCCTGAGGTCACGGTCGTATGTCGAGAGTACCTGCCGCAACTCGAGAAAATCCAGGAGGTTCTCTGCTCCAGTCGAGATGAGGCCCATTTTCTCTGCGGCGTCTCGAGAGTAATCACACCTAAACTCTGGAACTTCCAAAGTGTCCTAAACACCCTTGCTAAAACTCAAGAAGTTCCCCGACATACCCGTCTCCACTCCAGAGGAAGCACGAGGGTCCGGCACCGCCAGAGGAGCTCCGTTTCCGCCTCCAAGCTCGAGATGAGGGATCCTTCCCTGCTTCCTCGGGAAAGAATTCCCGACGTTTCCGA
>NW_017193231.1:0-9903 GCF_001704415.2 Capra hircus
AGTTGCTCGGGGCCTCTCGGAGATTCCTCTCTCCGTCGATGCGGGGCCTAAAAGACCTTGTGTGTAGTCAGTGCCGGAACCTGAGGATTCCTCTCCAGTGCTGACATGGATCTTGGGGTACTTCTGGAGTCTCCCAGGGGAGTCGGTCCTCGTCTCGAGTGGGGCATGCACGTGCGCTTTCCTCCCGAGCTGTAGCAGCAGTGTCACGCTTCCCTTCGCGTGGATCAAGGGATCTGTGGCTTTCCTGAGGCTTTCCCCGAGCTTTCCCAGAGGCTGTCCCACGTGCCACCATGGTGTGAGTCAATCCTCAGGCTTGAAAGTCGAGGCAGTGCAGGGAAAACAGGTTTCCCTGGAATGGACTGAGACATCTGGGGGACTCTGGGAATGGTGGCACGACCCTGGAGTTCCTCTCGCCTTTCCTGTGGAGAGCGCCTCCTCTTGAGATGCGACGGGAACGCCGGAATTCTTTCCCGACCACGCAGGGAAAGGATCCCTCCTCTCGAGCTAGGAGGCGGAAACGGGGCTCCTCTGGATGTGGGCGGGACTCTCGTGCTTCCTCTCGAGTGGAGACGGGTATGTCGGGGAACTTCTTGAGTTGCAGCAAGGGTGTGAAGGACCCTTTGGAAGTTCCAGATGTTAGGTGTGATTAGCCTCGAGACGCCTCAGCGGAAATGGGCCTCATCTCGCCTGAAGAGGAGAACCTCCTGGATTTTCTCGAATTGCGGCAGGTGCTCTCGACTTACGACGGGGACCTCAGGGACCCGCTCTGGTGGCCTCAGGAAAGGCCAGTCCCCATGCGAGTTGCTTGGGGCCTCTCGGGATTCCTCTCCCATGGATGCCGGGCCTAAGACCTTGTGTGGAGTCAGTGCCGGAACCTGAGGATTCCTCTCCAGTGCCGACAGGAATCTTGGGGTACTTCTGGAGTCTTCCGAGGGGAGTTAGTCTCGTCTCGAGTGGGGCATGCACGTGCGCTTTCCTCCCGAGCTGTAGCAGCAGTGTCACGCTTCCCTTCGCGTGGATCAAGGGATCTGTGACTTTCCTCGAGGCTTTCCACGAGGCTTTCCCTCGAGGCTTTCCCACAGGGCTATCTCAAGTGCCACTGTGGTGTCAGTCGATCCTCGGCTTGAAATTCGAGGAATTGCAGGGAAAAAAGTTTTCCGGGGAATGGACTGAGACACCTGGGGTACTCTGGGAATGGTGGCACGTCCCTGGAGTTCCTCTCGCCTTTCTTGTGGAAAGCACCTCCTCTTGAGATGTGTCGGGATGGCCGGGAATTCTTTCCGACCACGCAGGAAACGGATCCCTCCTCTCGAGCTATGAGGCGGAAACGGGGCTCCTCTGGATGTGGGTGGGACTATCGTGCTTCCTCTCGAGTGGTGACGGCTATGTCGGGGAACTTCTTGAGTTGCAGCAAGGGTGGGAAGGACCCTTTGGAAGTTTAGAGGTTAGGTGTGATTAGCCTGGTGACGCCTCAGAGGAAATGGGCCTCAACTCGCCTGGAGGGGAGAACTTCCTGGATTTTGCGAGTAGCGGCAGGAGCTTTCGACGTACGTCGGGGACCTCAGGGACCCGCTCTGGTAGCCTCAGGAAAGGCCAGTCCCCATGCGAATTATTGGGGAGCCTGTCTGGATTCCTCTCTCGTCGATGCTGGGGCCTAAGTCCTTGTGTGCAGTCGGTGCCGCAAACTGAGGATTCCTCTCCAGTGCTGACATGGATCTTGGGGTACTTCTGGAGTTTCCCCAGGGGAGTCAGTCCTCGTCTCAAGTGGAGAAATGCACGTGCGCTTTGCTCCCGAGCTGTAGCAGCAGTGTCATGCTTCCCTTCGCGTGGATCAAGGGATCTGTGGCTTTCCCTCGAGGCTTTCCCTCGAGGCTTTCCGATGAGGCTTTCCCACAGGGCTGTCCCACATGCCACCGGGTGTGAGTCGATCCTCGGCTTGAAAGTCGAGGCAGTGCAGGGAAAACAGGTTTCCATTGAATGGACTGAGACATCTGGGGGACTCTGGGAATGGTGGCACGACCCTGGAATTCCTCTCGCCTTTCCTGTGGAGAGCGCCTCCTCTTGAGATGCGACGGGAACGCCGGAAATTCTTTCATGACCACGCAGGGAAAGGATCCCTCCTCTCGAGGTAGGAGGCGGAACCGGGGCTCCTCTGGATGTGGGCGTGACTCTCGTGCTTCCTCTCGAGTGGAGCCGGGTATGTCGGGGAATTTCTTGAGTGCAGCAAGGGTGTGAAGGACCCTTTGGAAGTTCCAGATGTTAGATGTGATTAGCCTCGAGACGCCTCAGCGGAAATGGGCTTCATCTCGCCTGGAGGGGAGAACCTCCTGGATTTTCTCGAGTTGGGGCAGGTGTTCTCGACTTAAGACGGGAACCTCAGGGACCCGCTCTGGTGGCCTCAGGAAAGGCCAGTCCCCATGCGAGTTGCTCGGGGCCTCTCGGGATTCCTCTCCCGTCGATGCCGGGGCCTAAGATCTTTTTTTGGAGTGGGTGCCGGAACCTGAGGTTTTCTCTACAGTGCTGACAGGATCTTGGGGTACTTCTGGAGTCTCCCCAGGGGAGTCAGCCCTCATCTCGAGTGGGGGCATGCACGTGTGATTTCCTCCTGAGCTGTAGCAGCAGTGTCACGCTTCCCTTTGCGTGGATCAAGTATTCTGTGGATTTCCCTCGAGTCATTCCCATGAGGCTTTCCCACGAGGCTTTCCCACAGGGCTGTCCCACGTGCCACCGTGGTGTGAGTCGATCCTCGGCTTGAAAGTCGAGGCAGTGCAGGGAAAACAGGTTTCCCTGGAATGGACTGAGATATCTGGGGGACTCTGGGAATGGTGGCACGACCCTGGAGTTCCTCTCGCCTTTCCTGCGGAGAACCCCTCCTCTTGAGATGCGACGGAAACGCTGGGAATTCTTTCCCAACCATGCATTAAAAGGATCCCTCCTCTCGAGTTAGGAGGCGCAAACGGGGCTCCTCTGGATGTGGGCGGGACTCTCGTGCTTTCTCTCGAGCGGAGACGGGTATGTCGGGGAACTTCTTGAGTTGCAGCAAGGGTGTGAAGGACCCTTTGGAAGTTCCAGATGTTAGGTGTGATTAGCCTCGAGACGCCTCAGCGGAAATGGGCCTCATCTTGCCTGGAGGGGAGAACCTCCTGGATTTTCTCGAGTTGTGGCAGGTGCTCTTGACTTACGACGGGGACCTCAGGGACCCGCTCTGGTGGCCTCAGGAAAGGCCAGTCCCCATGCGAGTTGCTCGGGGACCTCTCGGGATTCCTCTCCTCGTCGATGCCACTGCCTAAGACCTTGTGTGGAGTCGGTGCCGGAACCTGAGGATTCCTCTCCAGTGCTGACATGGATCTTGGGGTACTTCTGGAGTCTCCCCAGGGGAGTCAGTCCTCGTCTCGACTGGGGCCTGCACGTGCGATTTCCTCCCGAGCTGTAGCAGCAGTGTCACGCTTCCCTTCGCGTGGATCAAGGGATCTGTGGCTTTCCCTCGAGGCTTTCCCTCGAGGCTTTCCCAGGCTTTCCCACGAGTCTTTCCCACAGGTCTGTCCCACGTGCCACCGTGGTGTGAGTCGATCCTCGGCTTGTAAGTCGAGGCAGTGCAGGGAAAACAGGTTTCCCTGGAATGGACTGAGACATCTGGGGGACTCTGGGAATGGTGGCACGACCCTGGAGTTCCTCTCGCCTTTCCTGTGGAGAGCGCCTCCTCTTGAGATGCGACGGAACGCCGGGAATTCTTTCCCGACCACGCAGGGAAAGGATCCCTCCTCACGAGCTAGGAGGCGGAAACGGGGCTCCTCTGGATGTGGGCGGGACTCTCGTGCTTCCTCTCGAGTGGAGACGGGTATGTCGGGGAACTTCTTGAGTTGCAGCAAGGGTGTGAAGGACCCTTTGGAAGTTCCAGAGGTTAGGTGTGATTAGCCTCGAGACGCCTCAGCGGAAATGGGCCTCATCTCGCCTGGAGGGGAGAACCTCCTGGATTTTCTCGAGTTGCGGCAGGTGCTCTCGACTTACGACGGGGACCTCAGGGACCCGCTCTGGTGGCCTCAGGAAAGGCCAGTCCCCATGCGAGTTGCTCGGGGCCTCTCGGGATTCCTCTCCCCTCGATGCCGGGGCCTAAGATCTTGTGTGGAGTACGGTGCCGAACCTGAGGATTCCTCTCCAGTGCTGACATGGATCTTGGGGTACTTCTGGAGTCTCCCCAGGGGAGTCAGTCCTCGTCTCGAGTGGGGGCATGCACGTGCGCTTTCCTCCCGAGCTGTTAGCAGCAGTGTCACGCTTCCCTTCGCGTGGATCAAGGGATCTGTGGCTTTCCCTCGAGGCTTTCCACGAGGCTTTCCCACGTGGCTTTGCCACAGGGCTGTCCCACGTGCCACCGTGGTGTGAGTCGATCCTCGGCTTGAAAGTCGAGGCAGTGCAGGGAAAACAGGTTTCCCTGGAATGGACTGAGACATCTGGGGGACTCTGGGAATGGTGGCACGACCCTGGAATTCCTCTCGCCTTTCCTGTGAGAGCGCCTCCTCTTGAGATGCGACGGGAACGCCACGAATTCTTTCCCGATCACGCAGGGAAAGGATCCCTCCTCTCGAGCTAGGAGGCGGAAACGGGGCTCCTCTGGATGTGGGCGGGAACTCTGGTGCTTCCTCTCGAGTGGAGACGGGTATGTCGGGGAACTTCTTGAGTTGCAGCAAGGGTGTGAAGGACCCTTTGGAAGTTCCAGAGGTTAGGTGTGATTAGCCTCGAGAAGCCTCAGCGGAAATGGGCCTCATCTCGCCTGGAGGGGAGAACCTCCTGGATTTTCTCGAGTTGCGGCAGGTGCTCTCGACTTACGACGGGGACCTCAGGGACCCGCTCTAGTGGCCTCAGGAAAGGCCAGTCCCCATGCGAGTTGCTCGGGGCCTCTCGGGATTCCTCTCCTGTCGATGCCGGGGCCTAAGATCTTGTGTGGAGTCGGTGCCGAACCTGAGATTCCTCTCCAGTGCTGACATGGATCTTGGGGTACTTCTGGAGTCTCCCCAGGGGAGTCAGTCCTCGTCTCGAGTGGGGGCATGCACGTGCGCTTTCCTCCCGAGCTGTAGCAGCAGTGTCACGCTTCCCTTCGAGTGGATCAAGGGATCTGTGGCTTTCCCTCGAGGCTTTCCCACGAGGCTTTCCCACGAGGCTTTCCCACAGGGCTGTCCCACGTGCCACCGTGGTGTGATCGATCCTCGGCTTGAAAGTCGAGGCAGTGCAGGGAAAACAGTTTTCCCTGGAATGGACTGAGACATCTGGGGGACTCTGGGAATGGTGGCACGACCCTGGAGTTCCTCTCGCCTTTCCTGTGGAGAGCGCCTCCTCTTGAGATGCGACGGGAACGCCGGGAATTCTTTCCCGACCACGCAGGGAAAGGATCCCTCCTCTCGAGCTAGGAGGCAGAAACGGGCTCCTCTGGATGTGGGCGGGACTCTCGTGCTTCCTCTCGAGTGGAGACGGGTATGTCGGGGAACTTCTTGAGTTGCAGCAAGGGTGTGAAGGACCCTTTGGAAGTTCCAGAGGTTAGGTATGATTAGCCTCGAGACACCTCAGCGGAAATGGGCCTCATCTCGCCTGGAGGGGAGAACCTCCTGGATTTTCTCGAATTGCGGCAGGTGCTCTCGACTTATGACGGGGACCTCAGGGACCCGCTCTGGTGGCCTCAGGAAAGGCCAGTCCCCATGCGAGTAGCTCCGGGGCCTCTCGGGATTCCTCTCCCAGGATGCCGTGGCCTAAGACCTTGTGTGGAGTTCTTGCCGGAACCTGAGGATTCCTCTCCAGTGCCGACAGGAATCTTGGGGTACTTCTGGAGTCTTCCGAGGGGCGTTAGTTCTCGTCTCGAGTGGGGGCATGCACGTGCGCTTTCCTCCCGAGCTGTAGCAGCAGTGTCACGCTTCCCTTCGCGTGGATCAAGGGATCTGTGACTTTCCCTCGAGGCTTTCCACGAGGCTTTCCCTCGAGGCTTTCCACAGGGCTATCTCAAGTGCCACTGTGGTGTCAGTCGATCCTCGGCTTGAAATTCGAGGAATTGCAGGGAAAAACAGTTTTCCGGGGAATGGACTGAGACACCTGGGGTACTCTGGGAATGGTGGCACGTCCCTGGAGTTCCTCTCGCCTTTCTTGTGGAAAGCACCTCCTCTTGAGATGTGTCGGGATGGCCGGGAAATCTTTCCCGACCACGCAGGAAACGGATCCCTCCTCTCGAGCTATGAGGCGGAAACGGGGCTCCTCTGGATGTGGGTGGGACTATCGTGCTTCCTCTCGAGTGGTGACGGCTATGTCGGGGAACTTCTTGAGTTGCAGCAAGGGTGGGAAGGACCCTTTGGAAGTTTAGAGGTTAGGTGTGATTAGCCTGGTGACGCCTCAGAGGAAATGGGCCTCAACTCGCCTGGAGGGGAGAACTTCCTGGATTTTGCGAGTAGCGGCAGGAGCTTTCGACGTACGTCGGGGACCTCAGGGACCCGCTCTGGTAGCCTCAGGAAAGGCCAGTCCCCATGCGAATTATTGGGGAGCCTGTCTGGATTCCTCTCTCGTCGATGCTGGGGCCTAAGTCCTTGTGTGCAGTCGGTGCCGCAAACTGAGGATTCCTCTCCAGTGCTGACATGGATCTTGGGGTACTTCTGGAGTTTCCCCAGGGGAGTCAGTCCTCGTCTCAAGTGGAGAAATGCACGTGCGCTTTGCTCCCGAGCTGTAGCAGCAGTGTCATGCTTCCCTTCGCGTGGATCAAGGGATCTGTGGCTTTCCCTGGAGTCTTTCCCATGAGGCTTTCCCACAGGGCTATTCCACTTGCCACCATGGTGTGAGTCGATATTCGGCGTGAAAGTCGAACCAGTGCAGGGAAAACAGGAACCTCCTTCCCCACAGTAGGGGATACACTGTCCCCTTGGGCGGGTATCTCCAGGGCACTCACGCTGGGGGGTTGCCCGCGGACGTGCGGGCCTCAGGCTCCACGTGAGAAAAGCCCCAAATGGCATTAGCTGCCAGTCCAGACGCTGGCCCCTCAGGTCTCTGGCCGGAGCCTTGGGCTCCAGGCAACTCAAAGCCCTCAGCGGTGGCACTCTGGGACTGCTGTAGGGAAAGGATGCCAAGAGCCCACGGAGGAGTTGGGGAGGGGGCATGGGGGAAACGGAGGCGAGGACAGCGAGGCATCTAGGTGGAGGCGCTGGAGAGAGCGTCTGGTGTCCCGGAATGCCTCGGAGGAGCCAGCGGGGGACAGTCGAGGACCAGGGACCTGTGGAATGTGAAAAGGCGGGAAATCCCAGAGCAAGGCAGGCTGGGAAAGGGGGCGTTGGTGGCCAATTCAAAGGGACCTAGGGGCGTTTCCTGGGTGGTGAGTTCCCTTGGCACTGCTGAGGGCCCCTGATTGATCCACTCGGGGTTGAACCCACCCCCCGCTGCGAGGGAGGGCCACAAACCAAAGCCCCCGAACTGCCCGCCCACCCCAACGGGGATCTTGGCGGTCCAGGGCACAGCCGTTCCCGGGAAAAGCCCACTCGCTCCACGGGACTCCGTCCAGGGTCTCTGCTTGGAAAGAGGCCGGGGCGGCCCCCTCCATCTACCCACCCAAACCCTATTGACGTCAATGGTGGCGGAGACGCCTCCCGTTCTCCAGAGTCCTGAGCTGCTGGGTCCCCGCCCACTCGGCCAGCAGTCTGCAGCGTGCCCGTGTGCCTCTCCCACCATGGCTTCGTCCGGCTCCTCCAGCACCTCAAGCGGTACGTTTGCCCTCGGTCCCTTTGGTCGGATCACATCTCAGTGGATTTGCGGGTGGCCTGGGCAAGGGCTCTCGGCCAATGTGTTGACCCCCTCCCACCCGAGAACGGCTGGGACCCATCAGCCAGGCCCGGGGTTCCGAGGCGTCAGGTGTGCCCAAATTCGGAGGGCGTGGCATCGTTCGTTCATCTTGCTCCTTTGGCACACACATGGCTTCTCCGTTCTCTTTTCTGGGAAGACAGTGTTGTTTCAGGGGCGTGCTGCGGGGGGCGGGGCCGGGGTTGGGGGTGGTGGGAGCGGGTGCTTTGCTGGGATGAGGCCCTTTATCCTCACATCTTCATGTGGGAATGGGAGTCGGGGAGCTCGGTGGCCTTGCTGCCTTCAGTGGCTTCCTCTGCACAGGGGACTAGTGGCTTCTGCCTTTTGTCAGGCGTTACGGGGTTTGGGCTTCGCTTTGGTGGCCTTGGCCTTTGCCTTGGCCTGGGCCTTGGCCTTGCCCTTGGCGTTGCCGTTGCCCTTGCCTTGGTCTTGGGCTTGGCCTTGCCCTGCCCTTGAACTTGAACTTGACCTTGACCTTGAACTTGAACTTGACCTTGACTTGAACTTGAACTTGAACTTGACCTTGACTTGAACTTGAACTTGAACTTGAACCTTGAACTTGACTTTGAACTTGAACTTGAACTTGACTTGACCTTGACTTGACTTGAACTTGACCTTGAACTTCAACTTGAACTTGAACTTGACCTTGACTTGACCTTGAACTTGAACTTGAATTTGAACTTCAACTTGAACTTGTCCTTGACCTTGAACTTCAACTTGAACTTGAACTTGACCTTGAACTTGAACTTGAACTTGACCTTGAACTTGACACTTGAACTTGAACTTGAGAACTTGACCTTGACCTTGAACTTGAAGTTGACCTTGAACTTGAACTTAAACTTCAACTTGATCTTGAGCTTGAACTTGAACTTGAACCTTGACCTTGACCTTGACCTTGAACTTGACCTTGACCTTGACCAACAACGGGAGACCTCGAGATTTGCTCAGAGCACCGGAGGTCCAGAAGCAGGGCCCTGTATCTCCCCTTCCCTTTGTGATCATTGCAAAGACATTCCTAGCTGATAGCGGGAGTGCCCCTGAAGAAGCAAGCAGTGGGAGTGTGTTTGACACGACTGTGTGCCTTCCTGGCCTCAGCTCCACAAGGGGCCTTTCCTCTCGAAGTAGGCCCCATGTCCCCTTGGGGAGGGTGTCATGCCTCTTTTCTCCTCACTGCCAAAGGGTGGAGCCAAGCTCGCTCTGTCAGAGGTACAAAAACAGCAATTGAATGGATTTTCAAGCTCTTGCTAGGCTGCACCCTTTCAGGGCCCACTTTACTGAAACAGGTGCTCTGTGGCCCCTGGTTGGGTATGCAGGTTCACAAACAGGGTGAGATCCTGTCCAAGCCAAGAATTTTCCTGAAAGACCTAGGCTCACTAGAGCTCTCCTCCAGAGCAAAGGGGATAGAGGAGATGTATGGAGGAGTCTTTGCCTTTGCCTGTGAGTGTGGGGCTACTCCCTACGGCCCCAAGCTCAGGGATAACTGCCTCTAAGAAAGGAATGGCAAGAAGCGCTATTCTTGGAGGTTGGGACAGGGAGTTCGCAGCATGTGGGGAAAGAAAGACTTCTTCGGGGAAGAAGAGGCAACCACCGGGGGTGTGTTTGCAAGCCTCTATTTGGAAGGAACAGGTTTGCTTATACAACTCAAGACCTCCAGATCTGCTCCGAGGACTGAAGTTCCAGAGACAGGGCCATGTATCTCCCCTTCCCTTTGAGATCCTTGCAAAGACATTCCTAGCAGATCGTGGGAGTGCCCATGAAGAAGCAAGCAGCGGGAGTGTGCTTGACATCACTGGCTGCCTACCTGGGCTCAGCTCCTCAAGGGGCCTTTCTCTCCTGGTAGGCCCTATGTCCCCTTTGGGAGAGGGTGGTGCCCTCTTCCCTCCACACTGCCAAAGGGTGGAGGTGGAGCAAACTCGTTCTCTCCGAGGTAAAAAAAAAAAAAAGACAAATTGGATGGATTTTAAGCTCTTGCTATGCTGCACCCCTCCAGGACCCACTCGGAGGTGCCTGTGGCCCCTAGGTCGGGTATGCAGGTTCACACACAGACCTAGGGATCAGAGGAAGCTCTCCTCCAGAGGAAAGGGG